>NW_023661879.1:0-7500 GCF_015228065.2 Penaeus monodon | reverse complement strand
GTCGCAGTACTTCGCCCGTACAACATAAAATATCACCAACGCCTTAAAGGAAAGGCGAACAGGTATGGGTTTGGAAACAGTACGTGGAATCTAATTTAACCGAAGAAAAAATACTAAAGATCAGCACAGGGAAGAGGTAATGTAAAAATGCAAGAGGAAGATGAAAGAGAAGAGAAAACCCAGAAAACTCGGAACGTCTGCAGACTGTATCATTTATGTGTCGCTAATTGTATTACCCATACATCAAGCTATGGAGAATATGGACGAAGTTGGCGGAGAGAAAACTCACTAACACAGCTTTAAAGGAATATTCCCAGCTTCTCAAAGTGATTCCATACAACACACAAAGATATATTTCATAAAGATATATAAATATGAATACAATTGTGGTGTGTGTGATATGTATATATAATACAATATATATAAATATATATATATATATATATATAATATATATATAATAATTATATATATATATATATATATATACATATAATTATATATTAATTATATAATATATATATATTAAAAAATATATATATATATAATTAAAATTTTTCTTTATTTTGACTTTTTTTTGATGGGGAAAGCTGAGGTGGGCCCCTGAATCGTTTTTAAGCCCTTTAGCATGTGCTAAAGGCCTCAGTGGTTTTGGGGGGCCCCTTCCCCTTCAAGGGGGGCCCCCCCCTTACAAAAAAGGAGTGTCATGTGACAAAGAAAGTGAACCACGTTTTTTGACCCAAAAGGTGGAAAACCAAAAGGTTTTAAAAAAAACCCCCAGGGGTTTCCCGGGTCAAATCAAAGTGCCCCCGGGGATTTTCCTAGGGAAACCCGGGGTTTTATTTAAAAGGTTTGGGTTTTGGGGGGTTTTTTTAAAAGGTTTTTTTAAAGGGTGAATCAAAAACTTTTTAATAGGGTGAATTAAATTGGGACCATTACGCTCTCTAAAGGGGGCCCAAAATTTACCCCTTTTTCCCTTTTTAAAGAGGTTCAGTTGAGGCCTGGAATGAATTTTTTGGTTTTTTGGGTCTCGGAGGGGTGGGGCCCCTTTTTTCCCAAGGGCCTTTGGACCTTTTGGGGGGCTTTCCACTATGGCCGGGCCCCAATTATTCTGGGGGAAGGGGGGAATCAAACCTGCCCCCGGGGCCGCGGGGTCGGGAAAACCCTAAAAATCGGCCGGCTGACTCTGGCACGTTCCCCCCCAGCGGGGCAGGGGTTCCGTTTTTTTTTTAGGGAATTAAAAGGTGGTTTTCCAAAGGGTTGCCCTGAGAAACACCCTTTTTTACTGCCCTGACTTTTGGCCCCCGTGGTGGGGAAACAGGGAACCGCCCCAAAAAACAAAAGGGGTTTTATGAAATAATAATTCCTTGTAATTTACCTTAAATTTAAAACCCCCCCCTTTCTTTTTTTTTTAAAAAACAAATTTTAAAAATTATTTAAATTTAAAAATATAATTTTAAAATTTTTTAAAAATTTTTTTTTTTTTTTTTTTTTTTTTTTTTTTTTTTTTTAGGGGGGAAATTCTCCCAAAAAAACAGGGTTTAAAAATAATATTTTATATTATATTAAATTAAAAAATTTTTAAAAATTTTTTAATTACATATATATTATTTTGTATATATATATATATTTATTATTATATATATATATTTTTTTTGTTTTTTTTTTTTTTTTTTAAAGATTTTTTACCGGCGGCCTCCCAATTATTTGGGGGGGACAGTGCCACTTTTTCGATTTTTTCTTTCAAAAGCGGGTCCCGGCATTTTGGGCCCGGGGCCCCTTCCCAACACTTCCTTTACTTTAAAGGAAAAGTGTTTTTTACCGGAGTATCAGACGGGGGATTTTCACCAATTAACCGGGGGAAAGGGGTCTCCCTTTTTAAAAAATAAAATTAAATATATAATATATATAATATTATATATATATATTTTTTTTTTTTTTTTTTTTTTTTAAAAAAAAAATTTTTTCGTTTGGGAAGTTTTTTTCATCACAACCCCAAAACCCCCCAAAAAAAAAAAAACCCCCCTTTTTTTAAAATTTTTTAAATAATTTTTTAATTTTAGAAAAACATTTTGTTGGGGTTTGGGTGGGGGGTTTACTAAAAACAAAATCACCCCCTTTTTTTTTAAGTTTTTGCGAATATTTTGGGGCCCTCATCCATTTTAAAACTACTACGCCTTTTTTTTTTTTTATCTTTTATTTAATTTGATTTAATAATTGGTTTTTATTTAAACATAAATAACCCAAAGGGAGTTATGTAATTCAAAACAAACAAAAAAAAACCCCCCAAAAAACAAAAACAAAAAAAAATTTAAATTATAAAATAAAATTTAAAATTATAAATGTGGGTTTGGTGGTGTTTTTTTTGGTATTTGAAAATTTTTTTCTGTTACTAACCCCCCCATTTCTTTTTTTTGGGGGAAACAAAAAATTCACAAAACTCGTTTCCAAATTTTTCCCCCAAAAATTTTTTTATAAAACCCCCCCCCTTTTTTTTTTTTTTCCCCAAAAAAAAAAAATTTATTTTTTAGAGCCCCCCAAAAAAAAAAAATTACGGGGGAGGAAATTGGGGAAAATTGGACAAGGAAAAAAAACGAAGATTTTAAAGGTTCCATAGATTAAACGAGTTTTAATGGTATAAAAAAGTTTTAAAGTTTTTTCCGTTTCAAGAATGTTTAATTTAGTTGAAATATTAAATGTCAAAGCATTTTGGGGAAAAAACAGTAAAAAAATTGGGAAAAAAAATAAAAAATTTAAAGTTCCGATTCGGGGAAATTAAATTGATTTTTAAAAAACACCCGAAAATTTTTTTTTTTTAAAAGGAGGGGAAAAATAGGCCCTTTTTTAAAAGCCTCACAAAAAATTTTCGGATTGGAAAATTTGAATTAATTTCAATATATTTCCAAAAGAAAAAAATTTAAAAAGGGTAAAAAATTTTTTTTTTAAAAAATTTTCCGAGGAAAGGGGAAAGATTTTAACCGGGGGGGTTTTTTTTGTTTTCCTAAATTACCTGCAAATTATGATTTAATTTTGGGGGGGGGAAACGGGGGGAAAAAAAAGGTAAGGGGGGTTTGAAAGGGCGGAGAAAAAATGTAGAAGAAAAAAGAAAATGGTGGGGAAAGGGAGGGAAAAGGGGGAAAAGAGGGGGGGAAAAAAAAGCAAAAAGAGGGGGGGGGAAAAGAAAAAAGAGGAAAAAAAAAAAGGAAAAGAAAAAGGGGGGGGGGAATAATATTTAAAATTAAAAAAAATAAATTAAAAATAAACAAAATTTTAATTTTTTTAATTATAATTTAATTTTTAATTAAAAAAAGGGGAAAAGGGAAAAAGGGGGAAAAAGGAGAGAGAGAGAGAGGGGGGGGGGGGGGAAAAAGGTAGTTTTTTTAAAAGGGGAGAAAAAAGGAAAAATTTTTTTTAGGGAAAGAAGAAGTTAAAAAAAAAAAGAAAAGGAAAGGGGAAAAAAAGGGAGTAAAAAAACCCAAAAAATAAAAAAGAAAAAACCAAAAAAAAAGAAAAAAAAATCAAAAAGAAAATTAAAAAATTTTTTTTGAACAAAAAAAAAAAAAAAAAAAATTAAGAAAAGGGAAAAAATTTTTTTTTAAAAAAAAAAGTTTTATTTAAATAAATTTATTAAAATATTTTATTTTAATATATTATTATTAAAAAAATTTTAAAATTTTTTTAAAAAATTTTTTATATTATCATTAAAAAAATTTTTTTAATGGTATTTTTACAAACTTTTTTTCTTTTAAAATTCATTTTAAAAATATGAAAAATTAAATATTTTCACTTATACCCTTTCCTAAATTTTTTTTTTTCGGGGTTTCTTGTTTTAGTAAAAATCATAAATTAAACTTTTTTTAAATTTTCATTTTACCCCCCTTAAATAATTTTATTATTATTTTATTATTATCTTTATTATATTATTTTTATATTATTATTATTAGATTATTATTTTATTATATTACATTAAATTTAGTATTATTTTTAATTATTATTTATATATTATTATATATTATTATTATTATTATTAGTATTATTTTAATTATATTATTATTAGTATTATTATTATTATTTATTTATTTGATATAATGATTAATTATATTTATATCACATCATATCCTATAAGGCCTTTATCATATTACATTATCATTTTGGTTATCATTAATCATTACTTTTATTACTAATATTTGTTTTTCATTATTATGGTCATTATCCCAACATATATTCTCTTTATCATTATCTCATTTAATAATTATTATCACTATGATACCATTATTTAATTTATCACTATTGATACCATTATCCTAATTATTTCATTATTTCATAGTAGTAGTACCCGTTGTTGTAGTAGAAAGTAGCAGTAGTAATAGTAATTTCTTCTTTTTTTAAACGGTAGGTTCATGTTTGAGCCGCCGTGGTCACAGCATGATACTTAATTTTTAGTTTTCATGTTGTGATGCTCTGGAGTGAGTAGTGGTAGGGTCCCCATTTCCTTTCCACGGAGAGTGCCGGTGGTCCCTTTTAGGTAATCATCTCTCTATTTATCGGGCCCTTGGGACAGAAATGGACTTGGGCTGGCTTGGCCACCAGTGGTAGGTGGGGCAAGGAAGTTCCTGCCCAAGGAACAACGCGGCGGTCGGTGACTCGAACCTCGAATTCAGATTGCCGTTCGTGACAGTTTTGAGTCCGCCTCAACCCCCTTCGCACCGCGGCCTTAGTAATATATAATAGTTTTAAAAATAGGTAGTTTTGTAATTGTGTAGTAGTAGTAGATTTTTAAACATCATTATATTATTACTGCCTTACCCTCATATAATCATTGAACATTTATCCCTTAAAAAATCACATCATTTTTATATTCTCACATTTTATCATTATTATCTGGGATCATTTCTTTTTTTTTGTTGTTTTTGTTTTGTTTTTTTGTTGTTTGTTGTTGTTGGTGTTTTTGTTGTTGTTGTGTTTGTTTTTGTTTTATTTATTATATACTCATATAGAAAAAGGGGGTGTGTAACTATCGAGTTATTATTTAATCATCTATTTGTATCTTTACCGTGTATCTATAATCCTTTTTCCCATTTCTTTTATTTTCTTCTATCTAAACCAACTATCTATCTAGAGAACAGAAAACCAATCGAACAAAGCAAAATAGAAAAAAAGAGGGCGAAAATATCCAAGTAATGAAAAGGAAATCCTCGGTCCCTGAGCCAAATTTAGCCCCGGAGCAAAAAACCTACGGGAAAAAAACTGCGCTTTCAAGGGGATTTTAAGTAAATTGGGAAGCTTTTCAAAACAACGGCCCCCGGTTTTTTACGTTTCAACCCGACTGGCGTTTTTCTGCCTTTTCTATTTCAGGCGCAGAGCAACATGGAGGGAAAATATTCACTTTGCTTTTGAGTTTTCCAGGTCGCCTGTGTGGAGAGGGGGGAGGAGCGTCATTGTGTGGATTTGGAAATGTATATTATATAAAAAATGTAACCACACCCACAACACCACACCACACAACACACAAACACACACACACAACTTTAATTTATTTTTAATTTAAATATATTAATATATATTTTTTTGTGTGGTGGTGTGTGTGTTGGTGTGTGGTGTGTTTTTTTGTGTGTGTGTGGGTGTGTGGGGGTTGTGTGTGGGTGGGGTAGGGGTTGTGTGTGTGTGTGTGTTTTGTGGTTTTGGGGTGTGTGTGTGTTTGGGTGTGTTGTGTGTGTTAAAACATATTGTGCTTTGTTGTATATATTTTAACATTAAATAATATATATAATAAAATATACATAATAAAATTAACAATATATAGATATTATAGAAAATTTAAATATATATATTATATAATATAATATATATAAAAATATATATATTATATATATTATTTCACTTACCCTCTCCACTCCTTTTTTTTGGTGCTATTATATTTAGTTGTTTTTTCCCTTTTGATAGAACTTTACAGAGAAAATTTTTTCATCTTTGAAATTTTATACTTAAAAAAGATTATGATTTTTTTTGTATTGCTTGTCATATGGATGTTTCTATTTTTTGAATTTTTATAGAAATTTTTTCCTTAATTTTGTCAAATGTGGGGACAAGAAGTTGTTATTTATTTAAAATGATATACGAAAATGAATGCGATTTTTTAAAAAAAAATTTTTGAACTTTTTGTTTACAACGCTCTCGATTTTAAGCCAAAAGAGTTTGGAAGGTGATGCGCTTTTATTTAATTTTTACAGATAAAGAGGATTGCAGGATTTTTTTGTAGCTTGAAATATTCTGAGGGTTGAAGTGTTAAGAAAATTTAAAGAGAAAAGTTTAAATTTGTCATGGGATGTTTCTTTAAACTTAATTTTTTTAACGCGTGGCCTCACACCATCGAGGCATGTGTCCAGGATGGTACATTTTTTTTTGCGGGAAAAAACCAAGGTTTTTTCATTTAAAAATTGGGGAAAATTAATGCTGAAAATTTTTGACGGGAATACCAAATCTAGATTGTTATGTGATGAGCTTTTCCCAATTTTATATTAATTTGTTTTTTCTTTTTTTTACTTATTTTTCTGAATATATGTTTTAACCCAAAAATTTTACATTTTGCATATCCCTCTTTTTGCAGAAAAATATTTTTTTTTTAAAAAACCTTCGCTATAGATGTTTGCAAAAGGAATATGGTTAACGCAAAATCTCCTGTTTAAAAGATATTTTTTTAGAGTGATTTCGATATAATGTTGAGGGCTGTTTGCAATCCCCCATGGGATTAGGGGAGGATAAGGTATGAAAGGGTAAAAATATTAAAAATTTAATATAATAAATATATAAAATAAAAAAAAAAACAAAACATATAAAAAATATTAAAAAATTTATAATTTTAAAAAATAAATACAAAAAAGAAATAGAATTTAAAATTTCGCAATTACAAAAATCGGGGGAATGTGCCCCACGAAAATTCAGCATTGTATAATGGGACCCCCCGAGCTGAAAAACGGGGGAGGTCACTCGTATTTTCGTGCTCAGGGTTAAAATAAATTTTTTTAATTAATTATAATAATTATATATTAAATTTATAATTAAAATTTTATATTTTTTTAAATATTTAAATAAATTTTTTTAATTTTATTTTAAAAAAATATTATTTTTTTATTTTTAATTTTTATTATTTTTATTCTCGAAATTTCAATGTATGATTTCTGCGAAAAATATGGGGAAAAATTAAAAAATTCTTAATTTGGGTATTTTCCTCTTTTTGATTTTCAAATAATTTTCCCTCACCTAAAAATTAGGGGGATTTTTACAAAAACAAGATCCAAAATGTTAAAACCACGTTGTTCCAAGGGAAAAAGTTAAATTGCCCCTTCAGCTCCAGCCTTTTTCCCGGGAATGTTTCCGTGTGGGGCCTTCTTGTGGAGGGCCATTAGGGCAAAAAACCCAAAAAAACTCGGAACGAATCAGGGCGAAACCTTCCCCAGAGTGGCCCAAAAGCGGAAATTTAACGCTCACAGCAAAACAAAA
>NW_023661878.1:2500-10000 GCF_015228065.2 Penaeus monodon | reverse complement strand
GCAGCGCATGCACAACGTCTGAATGTAATAAGTATTTTACGTAATGATATACAACGCATGACTTATTTGAGGAATATACATTCAATACATACATATTTCCGAACATGTGAATTGAAATGTAAAAATTCAGAATTCAGCGCATTTCTAAGAGTGATAATGATGGTAGCTACCGCGCATGTAAGTTGTCCTCTGCGAATCGAGGGAATGCAAGGCTTGGGATGCTTATACGCACGCACGCACGCACGCAAACACACACCACACACACACGCGCACTTACGCACAAAACACACACACACACACACACCACACACACACACACACACACACACACACACACACACACACACACACACACACACACACACACACACACACACACATATATATATATATATATATATATATATATATATATATATATATATATATACAGAGAGAGAGAGAGAGAGAGAGAGAGAGAGAGAGAGAGATAGATATTCATATATAGTTATATATATATATATATATATATTAATATATAGTGTGATATATATGTGCATATATATATATATATATATATATATATATATATGTGTGTGTGTGTGTATGTGTGTGTGTGTGTGTGTGTGTGTGTGTGTGTGGTGTGTGTGTGGTGTGTGTGCGTGTGTGTGTGTGTGTGCGTGTGTGTGTGTGTGTGTTTATGTATATATCTATATATGAAAATATATGTATATATATAAATACACCCACCCACACACACACACACATATATATTCATATAAAAATATGTATATATATATATATATATATATATATATATATATATATATGTGTGTGTGTGTGTGTGTGGTGTGTGTGTGTGTGTGTGTGTGTGTGTGTGTGTGTGTGTGTGTGTGTGTGTGTGTGTGTGTGTGTGTGTGTGTGTGTGTGTGTGTGTGTGTGTGTGTGTGTGTGTGTGCTTATGAATATGAATATGAATATGAATAAATAGATAAATAGATAAATAAAATAAATATAAATATTAATATATATATATATATCTATATATATATACATATATTTATATTTATTTATTTATCTATTATCTGATTATTCATATTATATTATATATATACAGACTACAATCATAAAACACACTACACACACACACACACACACACATATACACACACATAATACACACACGATACAAACACATATCAAATATAGAATATATACAAGTGCAGTATACACATAAATAACACAATATATATATTATATATATATATATATATATATATATAAAACATATTTTTATATATATATATAAAATGTGTGTGTGTGTGTGTTATATTAAATATGATATACATATATTTATCATATATTATATATATATATAAAACAACATGTAACACATTGATACATTTTTCTACATACAAACACACCACACAAACACCAACCACACAACACGCCACCGCATTACACCCCCAACATAATTTAGTAAACACCAGACAACCGCAGACACTCACCCATCACATACACGGCAACCAGCCCAAATATCTGGATAACGGATAATAGAGATAATGATTATAAAACTAACACGATATGAAAAATATATACCAGAGCATACACATGAAAATAATTTATATCATGCGTACAGGGTAAATAACCTACGTTAAAGAAAGACAGAAAAACATACTATATATAATATTATCTATATCTATATATATATATCTATCTATTTCTCTAGTTTATATATATATAATATTAAACTTATTCTTACAGAATAACACATACTGTGTCGTGATGTGTGGGTGTGGTGTGTGTGTGAATGTTCTGTAGTGTGTGTGTAGTTTCGTGTGTTCGTGCTTGTGACGAAAAGGTGAAATGCACGTATGTGTGCTGCGTAGTCAATATGCGTACAGTGATGGTGTGTAAAAGACAGAGAGTGTGATGTGTGTGATATGGAGATGTGTGTGTGTTGTGTGTGTAGTGTGTATGAGTTATGTGTATGTGTATGTGTGAGGTTTGTATTGTTGCGTATATGCGAGTAGTGATATGTGTGTTATTGCGTGCGTGCGTGCGTGCGTATATAAGAATAAAGTTATTATCGATTCGAAAGGAAGCAATTATATAGCGTAGCTACATCTATATACTATTAGAAATGCGAATGAATTATGAATTATATACATATTTATATAATTTCGAAAATATGTAGTATATTAGAATGTATATTTTCAAATAATATATCTTATATGTATAAAATAATTATATTCATTTTAGTATAAGATACATATTATATTCATATATATATATTTAATATATATATAATATATATTTTAAAAATATATATTTAAAAATATAATATATTAATATAATATATATATATATATATATATATATAGAATATAAACAATACATATACATATAATTAAAACATTTATGTAATCTCTCTCTGTCTTATGTATATAATATATAATATATATATATTGATATGTTTAAGAATAATAAAGTGATTCATTTCTTTTTTTCAGAGACGATTTAGTAAAAGAAAATATATACGATAAATAATTTTGAACTAAAAGAAAGCAAACCGCCAAATACATCGATCCCCTCGTGTGTGTATGGCGTGTGTGGAAGAACTTAAGTTTTTAAAACACATTTATATATAATATAAAATATATATATATATAATTTTTTAATATATATATATAATAATAATTATATTTTTTCTTTTTTCTTTTTAAAGGTAGGCATGTTGAGCCGCCGTGGTCACGGATGAATAAATTGTAGTTTTTTTTGTTGTAGCTCTTGGGTACTGGCAGGGCCCCGTTTTCCTTTCCCCGGGAGGCCGGGGTTTTCCGTTTAGGTAATCATTCTCTCTATTTTTCCGGGGTTGGGACCAGACTGACTTGGACTGGCTTGCCCCCCCAGTGGCTAAATAGGCAATCAGGTGAAGTTCCTTTCCCCAAGGGAAATTCAAGTATCTCGGGTTTGATTTTTCCTAAAATTATGTAAATCAGGCGCGTGCTCACATACCCGCCGGGGTGCTTGTGGGATGGATGTTGTGTGTGTTTTCATTTGATACAAAAATATATTCAAATTAATATAAATTAGTATATATAATATATAATTTTATATATAATATTATATATATTTAATTATATATTTGGGTGTAATATTACACAAACCCAAAAACACACTTGTTTAGAAAAATATAAAATATATTATATTATATATATATAAATATATAATTTATATAAAATATATTTACATCTAAAACTACACTTTTTAAAAAATCAAATTATAATCACACTATACTATATAAATATATATAATTTTAAATATATATATATATACATGTATATATTTTATATATTCATATATAAAAAGTAATTTTATATATTATATAAGAAATTTTATATAATAATAAATATATATATTATATTAAAATATATATATATATATAATATATATATGTAAAATTTTAATTTTTTTAATTTATTTTATTTATTTATCTATTTATCTATTAATTCCATTCAAAGAAAAACACACACACACACACACACACACCACAAAAACCCCCCACACCACCAAACATACACACCAACAAACACACCCCCACACCAACACACCAACAACACCACACACAACCCCAAAACACCACATATATATATAATATATATATAATAATATATAAAATACTATTTTTAAGAATATATGTGTGTGTGGTGGGGGGGGGGTTTTATTATATATATACATAATTTTTTTTTATATAGAAAAATTACATAAAACCACAACAACACACACGCCACACAACCAACACGCCACACACACAACACACACACACACAACACACACACACACACACACCCACAACACACACACACACACCACACAAAACATAACACAAACACCATATATAAAATATTATAAAATATATAAATTTATAATATTATAATTATATAATTTATAAAAAAAATATTAATATTATATATAATAGATATATATTTTTATAATATATGCAATATAATTCATAATATATGAATATCTATCTCTCTCTCTCTCTCTCTCTCTCTCTCTCTCAAACACAATTCTCTATATATATATATATATATATCTATATATATATAATATATATTATAGTGTGTGTGTGTGGTGTGTGGTGTGTGGTGTGTGTGTGTGTGTGTGTGTGTGTTGTGTGTGTGTGTGTGTGTGTGTGTGTGTGTGTGTGTGTGTGTGTGTGTGTGTGTTTGTGCGTAAGTGCGCGTGTGTGTGTGTGTGTGTTTGCGTGCGTGCGTGCGTGCGTATAAGCATCCCAAGCCTTGCATTCCCTCGATTCGCAGAGGACAACTTACATGCGCGGTAGCTACCATCATTATCACTCTTAGAAATGCGCTGAATTCTGAATTTTTACATTTCAATTCACATGTTCGGAAATATGTATGTATTGAATGTATATTCCTCAAATAAGTCATGCGTTGTATATCATTACGTAAAATACTTATTACATTCAGACGTTGTGCATGCGCTGCCATCTACCGGCAGATTTGACAGTTCTGTTGACACTGTAGTTATGCTGCGTTGCTCCTTGTTGGAGTAAAGTTTGTTTACTGTGCTGTTTCTGTTTTTTCTTTTCTTTTCGCAATGTACTGGTGAAATTATCGCTTACCAGAACTACAGTTAGCGAAGTACAATAACCTCAATCAGCAAAAGGTATTGGAGGAAGGAAAAGGAAAGACAGAGTAACACAGTAAACACAGTTTACTCCAACAAGGCGCAATGAGTACAGTGACAACAGAGGATTGTCAACTCCTGTCAGAAGTTCGTCAACTTCCATTAACCTTTCATTAACCATAAGGTAAACCCAATTTGCATTTTCAAAGGGACAGAATATTGTAATGGATGACGCAGTCGGATAGGATGTGCAATAATCAGAAGTGAAGCCAGGGGTGTGTTAGGGCGATTGGGAAGGTGATCGGGTTTCAGCGACCTTTGTACTTTGAAATACGATTCATGGATCGGATTATTATTTTTTTCCATTTTAATATTTTACAACACTTGAGCGAAATCACCAATATCATCCCGAACCCCCGGGACCCACGGTAGCTTCCAGTATTGTTGGGTGGAATTGCAGTTCGGAATTATTTTTTCAGTACATTTGCTGGGTCCTATTTTTGTTCATCTGGCAGCAACAACAGTGTAAACATAGAACAAATAGATTTTTTACGAATAATCCGAAAACCTTAGGCTGTTTGTATGAAAGAATGTGATTGGCAGAATATAAATAACAAATAAGCGTATTAATATCTATTTTTTTAAATTTGATCTTTCATTTTCTTCAAGTAAGGGATAACAAGACATGTAGCATTTCCCCTTCTTTCAACACAAGTATTAATTACAACTGCATATTTCTTGAGGCATCAAAACGTTTCTATGCTATGAATCTGTGTATAGCAGCTTCATCAAATAAAAAGTTTGCAAATCTTTCAGTCATTGTAAATACTTTTCGTAGCTACACCATCTACTAGCGGCTAATTGAGCTTTTTTTTAATGATAGTAAATAGAAGACTTGCTACATCATATTCTTCACTGAACGCAATACAGAGGTAGGGCCACAGTGGATGCTTTACCATTGTGTGTGTGTGTGTGTGTGTGTGTGTGTGTGTGTGTGTGTGTGTGTGTGTGTGTCTGTGTGTCAAAATTTGTTGATGAGTTTCGAAACGTTATGCTTAATTTGTTTCGGTTATTCTGAATCGCCTTTATCTTGTGCTAAAAATCTGATCAACGTTATCGCTATTATTTTTCCATAAACCTTTGCGTTTCTAAGAGACGCTTCCACATTCGAACAGCTGAGAGACAAAATACATGTTTGCTTGTTTCAACTTAAGGCAAAAAGTAGAATCCCAATACATGTGCTGTAAAATATGTATATGTGTGTATATATATATTATATATATATATATATATATATATATATATATATATATATACATATATATATACATATACATATACATATACATATACATATACATATACATATATATATACATTTATGTAATCTCTCTCTGTCTATATGTATATATATATATATATATATATATATATATATATATATATATATATATATTATTGATATGTTTAAGAACTAATAAAGTGACTTTATTTTCTTTTCGTCAGATGCATCGATTTAGTAAACAGAAAATATACTACCATATAATAATTTCAGAACATTAACAGAACGCAAAACCGCACATACATACATCGATGCCTCGCCGATGTGTGTATGTGCGTGTGTGGAAGAACTTAAGTTGTTAAACACTATATTATCTTTTGAGGAACTAAAGTTGTTAAACACTTTATTTATAATCATTGGGTTTATATTTAATGCACATAATGAATCCCTTCTCGCGCAAAAATACACATATATATACATATATATTCATATATATAAACATATATGTGCATATATATACATATATATATATGCATATATATACATATATATACACATACACACACACACACACACACACACACGCACACACACCCACCCACACACCCACACACCCCCACACACAGCGATAGATATATATATAATATATATATATATATATATATATATATATATATATATATATATAATATTGGGGGAGGATAGAATTGATAGGCTGCTTATTAATCTTGAAGATATTTTTACTACCACAACTTTCAAAACCTTGTCTAATCCTCGGAACTGGGGTGACGTGTTTATGTAGCGTCCTACTTCCCATTCCCTTTTAGCTGTTGGGAATTTCTGTAATTAGCCGTTTCCCAAACATGACAATATTCGTCCACATATTTGAATCGCATTTGAGCCAAATGCCATGCTTTATAGTAGATGGTGGTTTGGCATCTGGTATGGCTGGGTGCAGAAGAGGAAGTTGGAGATCAGGCTCCCCTGTCGGCTAAGGCCTGGGCAGCCCTTGTGTTGCTGTTGTCGTGTTCTGCCGGAGGATCGGGGAATGCTGATCTCCATTTCATCAGAATAAACAGGGTTTTTATATACATATATATATGTATTTAAATATATATGAATATATATATATATATATATATATATATATACATATATATATATATGCATCTATGTATGTATATGTATATATATTATATATACGTAAATATGTATATATATGTATATATGTATAAATGCATGTATGTATAAATGTATATATATGTATGTGTGTATATACATGTATATATATGTGTATATATATATGTGTATATATGTATAAATTTATCTCTCGTCTCACTCATACGTCTATATATATTTATAAATTTAAATATATATCTTATATATATATATTATATATATATATATATATATATGTATATAAATAAATATATATCTTGTATATAATATATATATATATATGTATATGTATTTATACATGTGTGTATATATATTTATATATGTATGTATATGTATATGTATATATATGCGTATGTATGTAAATATGTATATATGATATATATGATATATATATATATATATAT
>NW_023661877.1:0-16892 GCF_015228065.2 Penaeus monodon | reverse complement strand
TCTCTTTTTTTTTTTTTTTTTTTTTTTTTTTTTTTTTTTTTTTTTTTTTTTTTTTTTTTTTATTTTTAAATATTTTAAATATTTTATATTATTTTTATATTTATTTTAAATTTAAATTAATTTTTTTGGGTGAAACAAACAATATATTTTTCTAAAAAAGATATATATATATATATAAAAATATATAATTTATATATATAATATTATAATAATATATAAAATATATTTTAATTATTATATATATTACATAACATATATAAAACAAAACCACACACACACACCCCACACACACACACCCACCACCCACACACACCCCACACCACACACCATTATTTTAAATTTTATTATATATTAATAATATATTATAATTATATATATTTATAATATATAATTTTAATATATATATAATATATATATATATATTAAAATTATATATTAATATATATATAATTATATTATAATTATATATTAATATATATATATAATTATTATATTATTATATTTGTGTGGTGTGTGGTGGGGTTGGTGTGGTGTGTTGTGTGTGTGTTGTGTGGTGTGTGTGTGTGTTGGTTTTTATAGAATTAATAATATATATTATAATATAATATAATTGTATTATTATATAATATATATATATATATATATATTATTATATATATATATATTATATATCGTTTTGGTTCCAAAAATTATATAGTATATTATATACACATTACATATGTATTTATTATAATTTATATATATATATATATATTAAAATTTATAAAATTTAAATATATAAATATATATTACACCCACACACACACACACACACACCACCCCCCCACCCCCCCACACCCCCCACACACGAAAAGCACACACACACACCACACACACATAGCCCACACACACACCACACACCACACACACACACACACACCCCCCCACACACACAAAAACACCACAAACACCACACAACACACACACCCCAACACACACAAAACACACCCAAAAACCAAAAAAAACCACACACAACCAAATATAAAAAAATTATATAATTTAAATTATATTATATTATATATATATATACATATATATATTAATTATATATATACATATATGTTATATATATATATACATATATTTATATATATATTTTCTTATATTACATTCAATAAAGTATATAATATTTATATAATATTATATATACATATATAATATAATATAATATATATAAAATTTTATATATTATATATATATATATATTATATATTATATATTATTATATTATATATATTTGTTTTATATATATGTAATTATATATTTTTATTTATATATATCTATAATGTAACACTATATACTTGTTAATATTAATATATATACACAATTAATTATATATATATATATATATATATAAAATATATTATATAAAATATATATATAATATATATATTTTATATATTTTTTATATATATATATAACACATATAAAACTTAGTAATATAATATATGACACTCGATATAATATATTATTATAGATATTATATAGAGATATATATATAATTATATAGATATATAATATATATATAGATATGTATATAATAGATATATATATATTTAAATATATATAGATAATAAATTATCTATATAAATTGTGTCTACATATGAAATTATAAGTATAGAGTGTTTACGTTACATATATATATATTTAATTATATATATCTATATATATACATATATATATATATATATATATTAGTGTGTGTGTGGTGTGTGGTGTGTGTGTTAGGTGTGTGTGTGTGGGTGTGTGTGAGTGTAATATATATATTTATATATATTATGTATATATGTTATATATGTAAACACATATATACTATTTAATATAAATTATACACAATATACACAATTATCTATATTATATATATATATATATATATATATTATACTATATATATATATATATGTGTGGGTTTGGTGTGTGTGGTGTGTGTGGTGGTGTGGTGGTGTGTGTGGTTGTGTGTGTGTGTGTTTATATAGATGGAATTGTATATATATCTATAAATAGTATAATAATATATATATATATATAGTAAATAATATATATTTATATTATATATATAATATATCTATATATATATTATATATAATATATATAGATATATTAGATTCTATATATATCTATATATTACAACACACACACACCATACACAAACACACACACACACACCCCACAACACAACACCCACACAAACACACACACACACACACACACACACACAACACACACACACACAAATAATAGAATAGGATATATATATTATATATGTATATATAATATATATAATAATAATAATATATATAATATATATATATATATAATATAAGAATATTATAACACACAGAACAATCTAATGGCAGTTGAATAAAATACGAATAAATAATATTAAGTAATTAAATGATAAACATAAAATGGAATGACTGCATTATAAAAAAGAACAGTTATGGCCAATTGAGAATTACAATATTAACCGTTTTCATTATTACCAGATGAAGGGTTTAAGCTGGAGCGCAGGTATTCAAACATGCAGCTGCGTATTCTAAACAACGATCGAGGGGAGGGAATCTCTGCCGGAAAAAGTAAAAATTCGGGTCCTTTCAAACAGTTCCCCGAAGTACGACCACAATCAGGATACACTTTGTCGCAACTAGAGAATATTAAGTGTTACACATCGTCAAGTGAAGGGATTCACCCTTCTCGAATAACACAGACAAATCTCTTTTGACCATTTGCCCAAATCCTCCTGAATCTTACTCTTTGTCTCTTAAAGTAACCACCTGCGAACATCTCTCTCGGAAAAAAAAGATATTTAGGGGACATGAGGCGCTCCTAATAAGGCGAATCGGGTGCTCGAAGCGTGTTCATCTTAGCAGTGCTAGCCCTACTATTGCTGCCTAAGCGTTTCCCATTAATTATTGTTATTACTAGCATCTGATGATAAGGATGAAGATAATATAGTGTAATAGTAACGATGATGCGGTAACGATGACTATGACACTGACAATAACAGTTGGTGAGTGAAGATGATAATGACTATGGCAGTGATGACGATAATGATACGGTGACAATGACGACGCCGCGACAAAGGCGATGACACTGCGCTATAGCTAAGACAATAACGATGTGAGACGGTGACGATGGCATTGCGATGGTAACAGCGATAACTATGTCAAAATATAATAATGATTAAGGTATTATTATTGATTATCATGTGATACTAATAATCATAATAAAAATGTTTAATTGTATTTGTTATAATAATCTATATATAGGCTTTCATTTGATGGAGAGTCTCTATATCTAGAAGACTTCTTTCGTCGCGGCTACATCAGGGACGTCGGTAGAGAGTTACGCCTCCATTGTTGCTACATTTAGAAGCAAGTTATGATAGAATAGGGGAAGAATGGTCGCAAATGGGCATTACTAGCTACATCATCATTTCACATTGTATACACAATTAGAATTAACAGGATGCATTAGTCACATGTTTTGTTGGAAAATTTTTAGTATATTCAGCCAATAGCGTAAAGGAGGATTTAGTGTTACTGCTGGGACTGTGATACTAGGCAGGAGAAAGAGCTATCATGAAAGTTGATTTTTGCATGATGGAGGTGGAATACCCTCTCTAAAACACTTATGAATATTATAATGAAGTTATGTGATGCCAAGATATTTGCTTTACAGCGAAATAACTGATGATTTCAAAAATAGTACAATCATTATTGTGATAAGGGGTAAGTAACTATATATGTTCAGTACCAACTTACAAAAACTAAATATTATGCAGTGTCAAATCTCATCAAAATGATCGGCCGCATGTATGGTATTCTACGGACTGGAACTCTATTACGGGTCGAAAGGTGTTATTATTGAATATGATCTGTCATAAATACACCAATAGTGGAAACAAGCTATCTAAATAAATATTATAGTATAACTCAAAGTTAGAAAGAAAACTAGGAACAAAATTTTCTTTTACACTCAACACCAATTGATATTATTTCACAATTTGCTTTGAAAAGGCAACCTCAATTTAAGTTTGCAAGACATTGAAGTTAAATTGTTTGGTACCGTTTTTATTTCCAGTTGATACATTTTAGTGATCGGACATTAGAAGACTGCGGCCGCTGCCTTTTGGTCAGCAGATTTATTTAACCATTTATGAAAAGATATCGAGCAAAGGAAAAAAAAAAAAGAAAATACAGAAATTACTCCCAACTTGTAGAAATTAAAACCCCTGGGTTTTCCTGCAGTCGCCCATTGCAGAGACGAAAAGCAATGGGGGAGTAGGAATTCTAAGGGGCAGGTAGGAAGCTAATGAAACCGAAGACCAACCCAAAACGCTTCCCTTTCTGAGAAAACGTTTTACAGTAGAGGTCCTGGGTTGTCGGTGAGAAAGAATTTATTATCTCATACCAAAAGGGATGGGCTAAATGCAAAAGTACTTATACATTTTAGTTTCATAGAGAATAGAGATTACGAAAATACTTGAATTTATAAATAACCAAAATTTTACTTTGGGCCATAATATACGTGAGGGGTACTAGAATATTTACGGGAGTTCACTCTTTTTGCCCCTATTATTTAAAAAATGAACATCGTTCCAGGATTATTTATTGTAGTATTTCTAGTTCTGAACTAAAAAGATTGAAATTCAACGAGATGTACCCGTCATATTTGGAATACTTAGTAAATTGAAACTCAGACATTAGCCTTAGCCCCTTATAAGAGAACAGTACTCCCTTATATTTTTAAATAATTTATAACAGCAAAAATATTTTAGATTATTAGGAATGCATCTAAGGTCTGTTACAGTATTATATATACATAAATATATGTATAAATATATATGTATATATTGACTTATAATTTTATATATTATAAATAATGATTATGATATATACAAACTTACAAGACATTTTATACACTATACACCACACTTATAGTTGTTTAAAAATATAAATAAATAAAAGATTATGGGGGCAGGGTTGGAATGAGGGGGTTACGTCCCGGGCTGCGCCCGGCAGGCGCCAACCCACCATGAAGCTTGTGGGGCAAAGCCTTTGGGAACTCCACAAGGCGGCTCCCACGCTCTGCCAACCCCATTTATTTGGGGCAGACGTCGGCGGGAGCGGCAGATTGATGATTGATTATTTAGAGTATCTGCCGCGGTCCAACAGCTAAGGTCAATTAGCGGCGAATACCTTGTTACTTACAAATACTAAAAAATATTTAAAACTTTAAAAATCAAATCAATACATATTAACAAATAAACAAAAAATAGATAAAAATCAAAAGCATAAATATTATGCTCTAAGTGCATAAAATTATTGCATAAAAAACATTATGCATAATTAAATTTATTGAAAAAATATAGTCTCCCTAAGGAATTAATAAGACCCTCTATGACAATCTTCCCCAATACATTTTCAGTGTATATGGGGGAGACAAAACATGCGTCTTTGGTCTGGAGATGTTGCACATCTTTCCATAAATGTGGGATCGTTAATGGCTCTTGGCATCCTTCACAAAGTGCTTCATTGTAGCCATCATTGGGCCCATGAGTCAGTCTTGTGCACGATTCTTAGTCCTGTTTAATACAAACACACTCCAAGTTTCGGTTGGGATGGATGCTAGTCGCCCAACCGCCAAGGTAATATCTAATGTCTCGCAGTTTGTTCTAGAGGATATGCCTCCATTGTTTCCCTCCATTTTATCACGAAGAAACTCTGATGCTGGTTTCAGGTCGGTGTGTGGGAGAGGAAAAACGAGCCTCACAAGGCTGAGGGCAGCTGCCTTGGCATTATGATCAGCTCGCTCATTCCCAATGATAACAACATGCGCTGGGCACCCCAACATAGAGTTATCTTTTTACGTGTTGACATTAGTGCCAGCCAATCTTTGAACCCCTCACTATGGATTGTGATGGAGTTTAAGCTCTTGAATTTGCTTGCAAGGCACTACGGAGAGCACAATATATCACAACAGAAAAGTGCGTATAGATCTTAGTCATCTTAACGCTGTAAGGATGGCATGACACTCTGCAGTGAAGAGCGAGGCTGCTAGAGAAAGGACTGCCAGATGCAGTTCTGTCCTTCTGCTCCACTGCTGGCAAAAAACCCACGCAATTTCAAGATTTCGAACCATCTGTATTTAAATGCATTCTGATCCTGTATTTAGGAAATGTGCTGAAGAAATTTTCTCTCGGACTTTCTGCTTCGGATCTCTCCCTTTCTCAATCCGGACCAAAATCCAGCTGACTTGATTAGTCCAAGGCGGAAAAATTGGGAAAATTCCAACAGCCAGCAACCTTAGAGAGATATAAATTAAAATCGTTCCCACGAAGATTCCTTCATTCTCATACCATAGGCTCGGCTATCCTCAAGGGGGTTGAAAAACCAATCTGGATGTAGGAGATCCTGGGAATCCTCTGTGTCTCGTGGAATAAATCAGGTTCATGTATTATCGGTTGTAATGAAAGGAGGTGGGTTCTCCACTCAGCATACAGGGACTCCACAGGTGAAGACCTGAAAGCCCCACAGTACAGATTCTGAGAGCTCATTATGAACCGGTCTAACATCCGTAGACCGGGGAGTGGCAGATTGAAATAAGCTTCACATCCATAATCAAAGCTTACTACGAATAAGCGCTCGGTAAAGCCGGCAGAAGCGTTGTGCGAGTCCTGCACCCCAAGAGAGATGTGAAAGAAAACACGGCCAAATATAAGTGATTTTTGTAGCCTTTACTTTCACACTGTTTGATGAGGCACCAGTAAGCTTGAGTCAAAAATTAGACCAAGTAACCACTCTGAGACAAATTGCAATTGGGTATTGCTCTAAATAGAGGGAAGGGCGGGAATTTTCCTGTTTGTGGAAATGCATAGCCATGTCTTGCTGGGAAAAATTGGAACCCATGATATGTTGTCACTGTAAAAACCTATTTATGCAGCATGCCATTGTGTCGTGCACCTTTACTGTAAGCTCCTCCGAGTCAGTACGGTAAAGTCACTCCAAATACAGATTACATGAGACAGAACGTGGAACAACCTTACAATGTCATTTATAGCAATGGCAAACAAGGTCACACCTAAGACACTCCTTTGTGGGACCCATTCAGCTGATATTTCCGGTTAGAGCAAAACGTTTCCCACGAAACTTAAATTCCTGTTAGCAAGGCAGTTTGTATGGAAGAGGTTCAATGCTACTCTTTTAAACCAATGTCATTCAACTCTGAGTATGCCATTGCTTCAAGTAGTATCATAAAGCCTTTTCAAGGTCAAAGAAGACCTGCCATCATGTGACGTCGCTGTGCGAAGGGAATTCGGTATGCAGTTTCCATCCTTACAAGAACTGCATCGTGGTCGATCTCAATCTTCTAAATCCCTCAATGTATCCCATAGTGATATGGAGTCAGGCACGTTTTCCCTTTCTAGCAGCCATGTCAACCTGAAGTTTACCATTTTCTCCATTGCTTGCAGATGCAAACTTGGTGAGAGAAATTGTCTGTAATTCCGGTGTGAAGCATCCTTGCCATGTTATAGGGACAGATGATTATAGACTCTTTCCATGTGAAATGACCACTGGATCCCTCCTAAATATCCTATGAATAGGTCTAACAAGAAACTTATGGGAGGCTCTCTGGTAATGAGATATCATTTGTATGGGGAATATCGTCACTTCCTGGGGGCAGTCTTACGGCAGAGCGCAAAGCAGAAGTCCATATCCTTGCGCAAAAATGGCAAGTTTGTATACGAAGTTGAGCTGAAGTTCTACATCGAAGAACGGACACTGGGTGTCATTCTGGTTCAGACGAAGGTGGGAATCGGGCAGTGTAAAGATACTCCAGGAAGAGATCTTCTGCCATGGATTTTATCTAGCCATTAGCACATCTTTTTAATCTGTGATGATTAGGCCATCAATCTTCAAAGCAGGTGGTGACAGTGAATGTGCTCTTTCCAGCGCATCTTACGTACCTTGTCCATACCCATGCTAAGGGGTCCTAGAGTTAATCATAAGGAGACATACTGGTCTCCTGACGTCGTTGGCCTCCTAGTACTCGCCTGCCTTGGCTCGGGTTCTTTTGTAATGGATCAAGGGACATCACTGGGGCGTCGTTTCCAAACTGTCTTAATGCAGCTTTTCTTACTTCACAAGATTGTTGGCATTCATCGACCACCGAGGGTTACCAGAGGTCGACAGTAATGCCCGCTACTTTGGGGAATGGTCTTATGTGCATGGTGAATGCGTGATGTGAAGTGATTAACAGAATCTTGAACACACTGGAAATCAATTCACAGATCCATTGCAATACTGCAGTGGTGATCTAAAAAGAGTCCAGTCCGCCTGTTCAGTCACCATCTCTGCACTTATTGGCTGGAAATACCATTCATCTCCTCCCAAAAGTATTGGAAAAAATGGTCGATTCCATTAAGTCTTCATAACTGCCAAGTGAAAAATCCATCTTTGAATCAGGATGAGACAATTGACAGGGTCTTATTGGAGAATGTCCCAGTTTGAAATTTTGGAAATGGTGCTGGGAGTGTCACACTGTTCAATAAAACTGCATCTACTCTTAGGAGCAAGGACCAAGGCCCTTCCTCGAGGGTTGCACAAAAGTGTTCTCCAGAGGTATGTCGGACCATTGAAAATCTCCCGAAGAGTAGAAAGGATGTGGAACTGCCCTAGTAGATCTTCAAAATCACTGTGATGTGAGATAGTGAGGAAGGAGATAGATGCAACAGTGTAAGTTCGTGTCAAGCTGATTTTCCACAGCCTTCACCTGCAGTGTTGTCTGCAGGTGGATGCGGCCTGGAAAGGAATATCCTGAGTACCATTTACTGATACTCCTCCATGAGGTTCAATTGTCACAAAAAGTCCCATAATGGCTTGGAATGTGGGAATCCTCTCAGGGAAATCGGATGATTTCCCTGGTCATAATCTCTTGTAGGCCATACACAAAATGGGTTTTCATGAAGCTATCAGATGTTGAGTTATTCCCACTTTGCATGAATTTCCCTGACAGTTCCATTGGATTGGGATCCAGTTCTTAAAAACATTTTTTCCATAAGGTGTTTTGGCAGCACATTGGTCAAGGTTTGCCTACACCTTTAGGCTGTCTCGGATCTTGGAGGTCTTTTGAGGGGTGGTTGTTACCCGTGGAATTAGTTTTCCACAGGCTTCCTTTGAAGGCTCAGGATTTCTTTGCCCGGGCAAAGAACGGACCTGAGGCCTTTGCTTCAGGGGCATTTATGCCTAGCAGCAGGGGCCCATGTGGATGTGGGGGCAGCCGGAGCTGTCACCGTTGAGACCCGAAGCCCTTCTTGACGGTCCAACGGAACCCCACCTTGAACTGATTTCTTTTGAACAGGCCAGGATTTCCTTGCCTGGGCAAGGGGCAACCTGAGCCTTACTTCAGGGGCACTCTGCTAGCAAGCAGAGGCCCCTGTGGAGATGGTGGGCAGCTGGCGGCTGTCACCATTTGAGGCCTCTGGACCTCACCTGATGGCGACAAAGACTTACTTGGGAGGAGGAGTCTTTCTCAATAGACACATCACTCCTACCCATTTCTGGTGGAATTCACAGAGGCAGTTTCAGCAAGTGGGGACTTGAGGTTTAAAGGAAGTGGCAGAGTGTGTGGTGTAAGAAGCATTGGGGGCAAAGTTGGTGGGAAGGCAGGATGAGCCAGAACCGAAAGCAAAGGATTTACCTGGCTGTGCAAACAGAACACGGGCGCGTCACTTTGCCTCTGGAAAAACTAACTTTCTCTTGATCCATTATTATCAATACTTTTCTCAAATTTGTACCTTTTACACTGCTTTGAAGGAACGCTTCATGAGCTTCTTTGCAGTGATAACAGCATATTGGAATGCGACAGTTGTTCATCTTCTTGATGACCGTCGTACCACACTTTAACACATATTCTGCTATCCTTTTCCTTAAAACGAAAGAGTTGGCTCCATGCCCATAAACCCTGCAGTGGAAAGCACCGCTAGCGGTTGGGCACATAGGCTTGATGGGTACCATGCCAAACTTGGACTGATTCTGGAAGGACCAACGTAGTAAAAGTTAGAAGAGAGTACTGGTGTAGGACTGTTCCAAACCGTCAACTTTCTTCTTAACCACGTTGTACTGCCACTACATTAAAAAAATTCTCTAGTTCCTCCAACAGTTCTCTCAGAAATACTCTCATCAGTCTCGGGAAAAGACAATTCCCCTTACAATGAATGAGGGTTTTTTGTAGGAGAACATGAAAATTGAGCCCAGGGATTGTTGATATTGCACGAGGACGGTCACTCTATTCTGGTTTGACGAAACCTCACTATCAGCTTACATCTCGCTGTGGGATGATGCGAGGAATCACGTTGACATAAACCTCAACTATTTTCCTATGACTTCAAAAAATATCAAGAATTCCAGCATGGATTGATACACCATTCAAGGTCGTCATACTAGGTACTACTATATGAAATACTCTCCATATTTACAGGTAAAGAATTTTTAGTGGATTGAGGAGGACTTATCCTTCTTACCTGGTTTAGGAGCCCCGGGAACCCATACGATTTCCCATTCTGGCCCTTTGAAGCTGGAAAGGCTCCAGGAGTGACATGTGATGTTCCAGAAGGAATGGTCGGGGGATTGCGTAAGTTCACAGGGAGAGAGCTAGATCTTTGTTAAAATTTAGGTAGTACTCCATACAAATTAGGAATTCTTCTTCCTCACCCCACCCAACATGGACGTCCAACGAGGTGGAAGCTATAGTGGGCTCAAAATCTCCCAACAGCCACAGGGGTAATGAGGAAATATACACAGCCACTGTTACAGTTACTGATGGCAGTCGCGGGACCTATCCCTGCAGGGACTGAATAGTACCTGCTTGACCCTAGCCATATTTGACCAGCCGATTGACTTGGGGGGTGGGACCGGGGCCTTGACTCAAGCCACCCGTACTCAACCAGAATAAAGGAACAAGAGGTTAGTTGGTAGCTGCAGGGCGGCAGCGTTGCAGCACATCGCTCACCTCCAGGACTCCTGTCTCTGGTATACAGGATGCCAACGCACGGCAAAAACACGCGTGGGAGAGTTCCCCTGGTTCCAAGAGATGATGGAGCCGGGGTGGGTGCACCATTCCCCTCTCATAGGCCTTGGTGCAACGGAAGCCATGTTGTCTCATCCCTCACTGGTGACCCCTCCAGGATGGGTAGCCCTCTGGTCCGGCTCACCAGATCATTGGGACCTCCAAGTCCCCCCACCGCGGCAAGGCGGCTTCCGTTATGGGGGCGGGAGCGCAGAGGTGGCCATGCACCTGCAGTGGACCGCCAAGGCTTAACCTCAGGCAAGCTTTCCGGAAGGCACTGGAATATCTGTCCTTGCAGCAGAGAGCGGTTACCACAGCAGCAAGCACATCAGTATGGGTGGGTACACCTACTATAGTTGGGCACTCCAGGGAGTAAGCCAAGCCATCTCCAAGCCGACTTCAGCCCCGGTAGTTGAGGTGACACAGTTGATAAGCATATTATGACACTGAGACTGAAGCATGCTTTTGGCTTCAGTCTCTCTTGTTGCTGTATATTGTCTACTGAGGTTTGTAAACTTGATGGAAAGAGGAGTTTCTTCTCCAAAACCGCACTTTGTGGCAAACCCAAATGCCCGGCGCGATATTCCCTTGTTCTGGGCAACTTCAATGCTTTATCCGGCTGTGATAAGCTGGCTATGAGATGTCGGTCGGCCCTCATGGCTTGGGAGCTATCCCAGCAGTGAGAACAGCTTACCGTCTCTGGGGCTTTGCTAGGTACCCCAGAGTGAATGAGGGATTCTGGCTCATGTTAACAGCACTCCAACCCCATCACTAAACATGGTATAGCAACGCAGGTACAGTGGCCAAGGAGAATCAACAACATTCTTGTTAAGCAAGCAAGAGGATCCCCAGAACAGCCGAGTTTACCGGAATTGCCGAATTCTGTGGCAATGATAATAGGCTGCTTGTGGTATCCTGCGGGTCCACTTCAAAACAGTGGCCACTCTAAGGTGTTTCACTTGGGACAGACTAAAAGCAGGAGTGTGCCGTGGGTCACCGGGCAGTTCGAATGATTCAAGAACTTGACAACCTGACAGACCCGTTCCTGTGGGTGGTTCTGACAAGAGCAAAATACTCGAAGCAGACAAGGAGTTCATTGGCATACACCAAAGTGGCAATGGGAAAATGGAGCCATGAAGCGTGTCGCATAGCTGGCTGAATGACAATCTGGTTTTGCGCTGCTCCTTGGTGCGTAGGGGCTTGGAAAAGGGCATGAGGGAAGGGACAAGGAACAGTCATCGGAATCTTGCCTGAGGAGGTTGAAGGCCATTTCTTGGTAAACGACCTGCGCCCGGCCTACCAAGCCCTGAGGAAAAGCTGAACTCATAAGGCCCTCCTCACAGATGACTGCAGTCAGATCAGTGGATGGATGGATCATCTAAGATCACGCAGGAGTTCGTTGAATATTGGGTGAGTATTTTGAGGGTTGTTACCACCAGGTGGGACCCCTCCAAAGTTAGCTTTGAGGGAGCGTTGTTACAATACCTGGCTGGACCCACCCATCAGCGAGAACCTCATCCCCTAATGGAGGGAAAGCTACAGGCATATGTGATATCCTGATGAGATTCTAAAGGCTCAGGGTGAACCTATGGCTTGGGTCTTGCATAAAGTCGACTTGCCATCTGGCAGTTGGTACCATTCCCCCTGACCTGTTGGAAGGGGAAAGGGGATCATTTGGGGGACGTACCGTGGGCATTACATGCTCAGCTACCAGGACTAAAGTTTTCCCCACATTCGTCTGAAACGGACCGTGACACACCTACTGAGGCATCAGAGATCCAGAGCAGTCTAGATTCACTCCTGGGCAAGTCGACAATTAGACCTGAAACTAGTGCTTCGAGAGATAATTGGAGTTTGGCCATGGGTTGCTAGCAGCCGACATCAAACCTCAAGAAGGAGTTTGACTAAGTGAATCATGAATCACTATGGAGATTCTAAGATGCAGGGGAAATTCCAATGCAGATCTTGGCCTAACAGCAGCCTTTATACTGGTACTGAATAAGTGCTGTTAAAGTGTGGGGGGGAGTCTGTCAAATCTTCTCTGTTAATTCAGGGATGAGGCAAAGCTGTGTCCTTGCAGCCAACACTTTTCAACACCCTGTATGAGATGGATAATGGACAGAGCTACCTAGCCAAAGCAGTGAAGAGCAAACACTGGGTAATTTCAAGGGGACTTTGCGCTGCTGCTGCTGTCCTAATCTGAGTCCTGGAGGTCACTGGTGGCAGCTATTGATGCATTTAGCAAGGAATGGTGATGCCCCTTATGCCTTGTGGTCTCTGGACCCAAGACCAAATTCAGGGGACTGTGGGAGGGAATGTTAGGGAAACCATTTAGTTGATTCATGCTTGTCACCGAGAATGTTGAAGTTACAAGTTAAGCACCTGGTCAGAATAGTCCATACTCTGGTGCTCAGACCAAGAAGTCAATAGGACTGATTGGTCTGGAACAGGAGCCATGAACTCGATCAACAAGAGGTTTGGGGGGACGTGTCAGTACCTATGCAGAAGACTAAGGCCTAGTGTGTCTGCAAAGCCTTGATACTGCCAGTTTTGCCCTATGGAAGTGAAACCGGGCGCTATCTATGCCTTGGTCGCGTCTTGATGCCTTGACACTGGATCATGGGCTACAGGTTGCAGAACCACATGTCAACGGCAGTTACACGTGAGACTGGCATGGGACGTTACTTGCATAATCCGGGATTGCAATCTCAGGCGATATGGGCACCTAACTCGCCTTCCCTACGTGGATGTGGGGCAGCTGGATTTGTCACGTTGAAGTTTTGGAGCCTTACCTAATGACTACAAAGACCTTACTTTGGGTGGAGGAGTTCCTCAATAGAGCTCACCCCTTTACTACATACTGGTGGAATTCACCAGAGGCAGTTTCAGCAATGGGGACTGAGGTTTAAAGGAAGTGGCAGAGTGTGTGGTGTAAGAAGCATCGAAGGGCAAGGATTGGTGAGAAGGGGATGAGCTAAAACCCGAAGCAAAGGATTTACCTGGTTGTGCAAACAGCACATGGGCACATAACTTTGCTCTGGAAAACCAACTTTCCCCTTTGCTCCTTATTCCCAAAACACAAATTTTTTTTTTTTTTTTTTCAATTTGTACCTTTTACATTGCTTTGAATAAGCTTAAGAGCTTCTTTGCAGTGGTAACAGAGTATTGGACCTGGACAGTTGTCATCTTGATGACTTTGTACCACACTTTACACATACTTAGGTTGTCCATTTCCTTAAAATGGCAAGAGTTGGCTCTGTGCCCATAACCCTGGCAGTGGAAGAACGCATAGGGTTGGGCACTTTGGGCTTTACCTTGAGGTGGAAACCATACCATCTTAACTGATTCCGGAAAGGGGACAAAACGTTTTAAAAAGTTAGAAGGAGAGTTGGTGTCGACTGTTCCATACTATCAACTTTCTTCTTAAAACGTTTTACTCCCACTACATTAAATTCTCTAGTTCCTCTAACAGTTTCTCCTCGGAATACCTCATCAGGTCTTGGAAAAGACAATTCCCTTACATGTTTGGGGGTTTTGTGAGAACATGAAATTTGAGCCCAGGAATGTCGCATATTGCACGCAGACGGCCACTTTCGTTGGTGACGAAACCTCAACTATCAGGCTACCATCTCGCTGTCGGGTATGCGAGGATCACGTGACATCCCTAAAACTATTCCCAATGTACTAAAAAAAATACAAGATCTATGATTGATACACCATCAATGGTCTTCACTACTAGGTAATTACTATATGAAATACTTTCATATTACCAGGTAAGATTTCCTCAGTGGATTGAGGAGGACTTTTCCCCTTCTTACCTGGTTTGGGAGCCCGGGAACCATTATGATTCCCATTCTTGCCCTTTGGAAGATGGAAAAGTTCCAGAGTGACATGTGATGTTCCAGAGGGAATGGTCGGGGGATATCGTAGGTCGTCAGGGAGAGAGCTAGATCTTTGTAAATTTGTAGTACTCATACAAACTAGAGGTTCAAAAACTCCCAACAGCCTCAGGGGTAATGAGGAAATATACGCAGCCAATATTACAGTACTGATAGCAGTTGCAGGTCCTATGCGCTACCGACTGAACGGTACGACTGAACCAGAATAAAGGACCAAGGAGGTGTGTTGCTAGCTGCAGGGCGCAGCGTGCAGCATCGCTCAACCTCCAGGACTCCTGTCTCCTTGTAATAAGGGATGCCACGCACGGCAAACACACGTGGGAGAGTTCTCCCTGGTCCAAGATGGAATGAACCAGGGGTGGGTGCACCATCCCCTCTCATAGGCCTTGGTGCACTAGGAAGCCATTTTGTCTCATCCCTCACTGGTGACTCCTCCAGTATGGGTATCCCTCTGGTCCGGCTCACCAGATCATTGGGACCTCAAGCCCCCCCACCGCGGCTTCTGTTAGGGGGGGGAGTGGCGATGTCATAGCTGGTACAGGCAGGACCTTGACACGGATTTTTTCCAGCTTTGAAGCACCTGAAACTGACAGTTGGGTTGAAGTAGTCATTGAGAGCCTCTGCTGCTTCACAGGGGCTGAGGCTGCTGGTGCATGGAAATGTGCACGGCTGATTTGCAAGAGAAGGCTTGTATCAATCACGTAAATCTGTAAGGATCAGACAGATGGAGCTCATTTTGTAGGCCATGGGTGTATGTTTCATTAAAATCAACACATATAATCATCTTGCATGACGGATATCACACACGCAGAAGGTCAGTGGTGTGGGTCAGGTGGCTGAGTAGCAGCTATTTGGTGGGGTCTCGTAGGGGGTGGTAGAGCACACAGCAGATGAGGGACGCGGCGAGGCGTGAGTGGTGAGGGGGTGTGACCACTCCCACAAACTTCCAGGTTATCCGGAACTACCACGTCCAAGGGGGAGGGCGAGAGGTCGTTTGGGACAGCAGAATGACCCCTCTTCCCCGTTGTTGGTGCAGAGGCAATGGAACAGGCTGTAGCCAAGAATATGTATACTATCAGCTGAATCTGCCACGCCTCTGTGATGGCTACAATACCGGTGATTCAGAAGTGATGACAGTGCGCAGCTTTCTGTTTTGTGTTGAGGGTGTGACGTTGGACATGAGGAGCTTGGAAACTTTACCAGGGTCGGGGAACTTTAAACGGGTATGCACCGTAGAATATGACGGCCTCCCTTGACTACCCTGGGCATGATAAAAATGTTTAATCCTTTAGTCTTGGATTACTTCACTGTTTGGGTAACCACAACTGTGTTTAAGAGAATATAATGTTCTCATTTAGTACCGAAGATGCACAATACATAAAAAACAATGGTACACATATCCAAATAAAAAGGGAAGGGGCGAGGCAGTAGGTAGTGGCGATGTATCATAAGTAAAGTTCGATTTTTGGGAATGTACAGTATGGTACTCACTGAAAATCACGAAGTAATCACTGCACAGCACTCATAGTAGAGTAAATGCATATAATATTGCAGAAAGGAGCAGAATAATAGGTGAGGCAACAACCAGCCTTGGCTGCCAGGAGCTCCGACTTGCACGTCGTGTAGTGCGGCTCGTTGTGAAGCCCGTCTGATATCACATATTGCGTGGGAATTTACGCATATAATAGGGCGTTTTGTTATGAGTGAATGCTGGTTTAAAAATGGCCTTCTTCGCTAGCCGAGCATCAGCATCAGCTCCCGGCGCTTCATGGTCGGTCGCCTTCCAGTACCTTTATTTCATCTTCTCTTGAACAGAAGGAAGAACATCGCACGTGTCATGTTCTGTTGGAGTTTCCCCGCTGTAACGTTTTGCAAGTATTCTTT
>NW_023661876.1:2500-16898 GCF_015228065.2 Penaeus monodon | reverse complement strand
AAATTTATTACATATATAAAATTTTACATATTAAAAATATAAATTATTTTATGTAATTTTTCTATATTCTTTTAAACATATATATAACATATAAAAAACAATAAACATATATAATACATATTATATATACATATATATATATACATATATTTTAAATATATATATACATTAAATATGCATATATATTACACATATATATATATACATATTATTATAAAACATATATATTTTACATATATAATTATATATATATACATTATATATATTACAAATATTATATAAAACATTATATATATACATATATATAATACTATAATATATACAATATATATATTTTCATATATATATACTATAATATATACATATTATATATACATATAATATACATAAAATATATACATATATATTATTACATATATATATAATAATATATATATACAAAAATTTATATATAATACATATATATATATAATAAAATAATAACATATACATATACATATACATATACATATACATATACATTACATATACATACATACATACACATACATACACATAAATACACATACATATATATTTTATATATATTTTATAGATATATATATATATAGTATGTATTATGTATATATATATATATATATATATTTTTTTTTTTTTTACGGTAGGTTCATGTTTGAGCCGCCGTGGTCACAGCATGATGCTTAATTGTATTTTTTCAGGGTGTGATGATCTTGGAGTGAGTAAGTGGTAAGGTCCCTAGTTCCTTTCCACGGAGATGCCGGTGTTACCTTTTAGGTAATCATTTTTTCTCTATTCATCGGGGCTTGGGACCAGCACTGACTTGGGCTGGCTTGGCCACCCAGTGGCCAATCGAGGTGAAGTTCCTTGCACAAGGGAACAACGCGCCGGCCGGTTGACTCGAACCCTCGAACTCAGATTCCCTTTGTGACAGTCTTGAGTCCGATGCTCTAACCACTCGGCCACCACGGCCTATATGTAGTATATATATATATATATATAAAATATATATAATATATATATATATATATATATATATTTTAGGGTATGTATATATGTATATATATGTACATATATATATATATATATAATATATATATATATATATATATATTTTAATATATATATATATAAAATATATATTATAACTATATGTAGTAGAATACGACAGAATCGGTCCACCTTCATGTACGTACATGAATGTGAAAGTAGGTCAGTGACCGTGACGTAATCAGTGACCTTGACGAAACCACAAACCGCAAACCCAACCAATGTCCACAACAACATAATCAATACCCGGAAATCATTAACCTACTTTCACATGTGCATTTTATGTTCGTACATGACGCATCATAAGAGAAATAATGAAACAAATGATGTTCTACAGACGAGTACCCCCTCCAATTTTAGGTGACCGGTGACATAGATTAATGATCACAGCGTAACCACACAACCTTACCGAGAGTGAAAGCAGGATAATGTAGGTAATACGACAGAATCGGTCCACCTTCATGTACGTACATGAATGTGAAAGTAGGTCAGTGACCGTGACGTAATCAGTGACCTTGACGAAACCCCCAAACCGCAAACCGAAACCCAATGTCCACAACAACAAAATCAATACCCGGAAATCATTAACCTACTTTCACATGTGCATTTTATGTTCGTACATGACGCATCATAAGAGAAATAATGAAACAAATGATGTTCTACAGACGAGTATCCCCTCCAATGTAGGTGACCGGTGACATAGATTAATGATCACAGCGTAACCACACAACCTTACCGAGAGTGAAAGCAGGATAATGTAGGTGGACAGAATCCGACCACCTTCATGTACGTACATGAATGTGAAAGTAGGTCAGTGACCGTGACGTAATCAGTGACCTTGACAAAACCAAACCGCAAACCGCAACCAATGTCCAAAAACACATAATCAATACCCGGAAATCATTAACCTACTTTCACATTTTGCATTTTATGTTCGTACATGACGCATCATAAGAGAAATAATGAAACAAATGAGTACTACAGACGAGATCCCCCCCAATGAAAGGCGCCGGTGACATAGATTAATGATCACAGCGTAACCACACAACCTTGTCGAGAGTGAAAGCAGGATAATGATCACGAGGCAACCACTAGACCATAGCTAACGATGGCTAACGCGCACACCTTGCGGTTGAAAATGGTGTATCATAACAGAAAGATGACCACTGAATGTGTTTAACTAATCAATATCCGCATCCGAAAATCATTACTCATAACCAGTGATGTACAGACGAGTATCCCCTCCAATGCAGGTTGACATAGATCAATGATCACCACGTAATCACACAACCTTGTCGAGAGTGAAAGCAGGTTAATGATCACGAGGTAACCACCAGACCGTAGCTAATGATGACTAACACGCACACCTTACAGTCCAAAATAGTACATCATAATAGAAAGATGACCAATATCCGTAACCGAAATCATTACCCGTAGGCAGATGCTACAGATGACTCACCCGCGGCTCCTCCCATCCACCCCGCAATATTCACCATGTTTAAATTTTGTCCCGAGATCGAGAATTGATTCTGTTACAGACGAGGGAAACCGTCTCTCCTAATGACTGAAACTGTCAAAATCAATAATAAATAGGTCACACAGGTCTGCTAATGACCGATAATTTCTGCTCCTCTCTCATTGTACCAGAGATAAGAATACAATTAAGTGTAAAGGATTATAAAAATTCGTCATACAATATATACCTTTATTTTCGATTGTAAAACCTTTGGCAATATGCACCATGTTTGATCTTGTAACTGAATCGATAATTAATCCTGCTACAGACGATTTGATCACCCTCTTAATTCATCATAATCCATAAATGCCCCCTTAATGATCCCTAACGCGCTCCCCTGAAAAGGATGTCTCCTCCTCTCCGAAGTAATAAGAGGAATCTGAATAAGAGGAAGAAGAAGCACACAAACAAACAAACATGCCCCCAGCTGCTTACATACCAAAGTCCGAGAACAGGAACACCGCCTTCCGTTCCTACTGTCCCCGATCCCCCATTCCCTCATATCCCGATAGGAAAGCAATAATGGTAGAGGAAGAAGACGCAAACAAACAAATAGCACAAAAGACCGATGGACGTACTAGTTCACCCCTTTCCCCTTTCCCCCTCCCCTCACACCACAATATTCACCATTTTTTGAATTGTAACTGAATCGATAATTAATCCTGCTACAGACGAGGGACCCCCCCTTCTAATTCATCATAATCCATAAATGTCCCTCTAATGATGACTAATACGTTCAACTAAAGGGTGTCTCTACTCCTCTCCAAAGCAATAAAAAGAATAAGAATAAGAGGAAGAAGCACACAATCAAACAAAAATGCATACAGCTGCTGACACACGCAAAGTCCGAGAACGGGGAAAGCCTCCATCCCCGACCCGCATTCCCCCATATTCCGTACGGAGCAATAATGGTAAAAGTCTTGACACGTCGGTTACGTTAAATCGCCAAAACATCCAATATTAAGAATTCATTGCAATCAAAAGGTTTATAAAATACGTTGCTGTAATCAATATGTCTTTATAAGGTCTTCATATATGCCTTTAGTACAAACAACAGACACAAATAAAAATCAATTGCCCCGAATTTCATATAACGGGGGGTGCTAATATGATCATTTCTTCTTATTCAGAGGTAATGACGGTGGCGGTGCACTCTCGTCTTGAGGTGTAACCAACCAAGAAAAGGAAATCCATTTTAACCCTTACAAAGTTTGGGACAATGTTCGCATTACGTAAATATAAGACAAAAATATATGCACATGACATATCCATTTCTCACCCCATATGCATATATAAAAAAAATACTTGCAAAGACCATAATCAATATCTTTACAAATGTTTACAAATGCAAATAATTAACAAAGATGCAACTCTAATAAGAATATCTCAACAGAAATTTCTTACTTCGGGGGAACGATGTAAAATTTTGCGAACTCCTCTCTTCTTTTAACATGTTATACTGTCGTTCTTACATCCCAAAAGTATCTTCATAATAAAAAATACAATCAGTGAAAAAGGGTCATAAAAATTTTGTTGTACCCAACATCCCTTTAATATGACTTTCAAGAACAAAAACACGCGTCCTAACAGGTGATAACCACAAATAAGATAAAAATAACAGGCTTATTTTTTTTGTGTAAAGGGTAAATGCGATAACTCCCAAATAGGGACGTTTAAAAAATTGCAGGCTTATACAACAGGTTAATCATAATATAACAGGTGCAACCCTAATAAGAATAACAACAGAAATTTCTTAACTTCGCGGGACGATTGATAAGCTATCTTACATCCCAAAGGCATCTTTCTAATAAAAATACAATTCAGTGAAAAGGGTCATGAAACTCTTGTTGTACCCAACATGCCTTTAATATGACTTTCAAGAACACAAACACGCGTCTAACGGGTGATAACACAAATAAGATAAAAATAAACAGGCTTATATTTTGTGTAAATGTAAATGCGATAATACCACTACGCCCCTTGTTGAAAATTGCAGGCTTATACAACAGTTTTAATCATAATATACAGGTGAAAACCCTAATAAGAATAAAAAACAAAAAATTTCTTAACTTCGCGGGACGATTGATAAGCTATCTTACATCCCAAAGGCATCTTTCTAATAAAAATGCAATTCACTCAAAAGGATCATGAAACTCTTGTTGTACTCAATGTCTTTATTATGACTTTCACAAACACACATCCTAACAGGTGATAATACAAATAAAATAAAAATAACAAGCTTAAATTTTCTGTGTAAATGCGATAACCACTATCTCATACCTTTGAAAATTTCAGGCTTATACAACATTTTAATTACCTAACAGGTTGAAAAGTCGCCGGTTTATTCTATTTAGAGAGCATTAATAGGGTTTTCAAAAAACATCTGCGCGAGCCCAAAAGACGGGTTTCCCCATCCTTTTTTCCCGTCTGAACAGTTAATTATTACCAACTAGGACCATCACCTGTCCCCACGTGCTGAACCAGTTATTTTTTTGCTAATTAACCTCAAGGGGCAATGCGGTATATTTCCTAAAATGTTCCCGCCTCACTCTCAATTTTGTTCAATCTACAATGCAAACTAGGAAATATGTTCAGCTTTCCCATATGTATAACTCTGTGCACGCCAATACAGTGCATTCTCTTCTGATATAAAAAGACCAGGGTAAACATCGATTAGGGATCCTCTGTTTATGATGATATAAGAAAAAGATGAATTAGAACAGAAGGAGACTAGTTTTTCAGTAATTTTATCCCCCTCCACAAAATGTTATAGTACCTCCCACAAGTTATACGAAGAAAAGGAACTATGCAATGGTAACCACTAATGTTGGTTACTATAGTTTCATCATTAGCAAATATGCTGTTTTGTCTCCTACAAGAACGGAAAAATATTGAAAAAAGGGACACAAAAAACCTTGCGACGGAAAATAAACCAACTAAACTTTACTTCTCGATTTCCCTACCATGGTCTTTCTCACCAGTCTACAAACATGCTATAAGAGACGGGGCTAGATAAGTTGCTATCTTTAAGTCGGACTACGGCGATTGTTGATGATTGTAGTTTCATTTATCTAGCAAATATGGTTTTTTTTGTCTCCTACAAGAACGGAAAAAATTATAAAAGGACACAAATAACCTTCCCAAAACGGGTATAATTCAACCAAATTTTACTTCTCGATTTTCCCCGTCATTGCCTTTCTACAAATATGCAGCAAGAGATGGAGCTAGAGAAGTTGTTATCTTTAAGAGACGATCACCTCACCGCCGGTCTATGGTGATTTACTTTATCGGGAAACGTACATTCAGCCACCGCTTTTTAAGTAACACATGCATATATTTTCTCAAATCTCCCTATACAAAGAGAAAAAATATTTTTACTTTGGGCACGAATAAAACTTGCCCACTCGTCTTTTTAAATATTTTCTGAATACTTAACACAAAGTCATCCCAAATGAAAAAAAAAAAATTATCTTAACATCCTTTGCCTATGATTTTTCACTATGCCCCCTAGTTGTTGTAGTAGCGAAAACATTTAAGGCCCCTATAAACTATTTTATCTTCAAAAATCAAAACCCCTGTAAAAAAGAAGGCTTTCACTTGATCTTTTTTCCCCTTTTTAAAAACTATGTCTTTATCAAAAACAAAAACTTTTATAAGATATAAAAAAGAGGTAAAATAATATAACCCCCCCATGTTATAAAGCTTTTATAATTGTACATGTATTGGACAATGACAAAGTCAAATTCGCCTAAAGCAGAAATTTTTTGACCAAGGATATGTTTACCCCTGTGAGTAAAAAAAAAATATTAGTGACACCCTCGATGCGATGGATCTTAGCAGACAGCATGTGATTTTCCATCTGATGCTTTTTTTTTTTCTTTTCTTAAACCGAGTTATCTATAAAGGTGCTTTCTTGTTGTGTGTCTACATTAGATATTCTTGTTTTACATGGCAGTAAAGGGTATATGACGAGCAACATACAGTCGAGGAGGTAAGTTATAGAGAAAGGGTTGAAAATCACAGTCCTAAAGGGGAAAAAGCTGCATCCGAAGCAATATTTTCTAAATGACAAGTAAAAAAGCGTGATTATTGAAGTATTTGTGTATGACCAGAGCAGTTTTTTTTCAGACTTGGGAAATATATGGTAAGGGTTCAAATGTTATAGCATTGCTACCATCTTTAACAAAAAGTCTTATTTATCTAAAGATGCCTTCCTAAACTCTGACAATGCTCCAGGCAATATCCAGACAGGTATCAGGGAATACCCCTTCTTGTCACGAGATAATGACTTCATCGACATACTAAAACCATTAATGGGCGTGCGAAGTGAGGAAGAGGCGAACAATAGAGCGACACCATGGAAGTACTTTTCTCGTCTCCTTTCGTGAAGATCCGCATACTTAATTGAATATCTACTGGAAATCGCACCCTTCAATCATTTGACCAAGGTAAACCCCCATGTTCTAGATGGGCTAGAAAGGTTTTAGGAATGCTCGTCTCGGTTGTTGATTTTCGTAGCACATCGTTCTTCACACTCACTCGTTCCGCTAGCTCACGCTCTGTTCTCCCTATCAAACATGCCATATCTCGTTGGCGAGGCCTCACCCTTCTCCTAAATCTGCTCCTCCTCCCCTCTCCCCCTCGACTAAGCGCGATGTTGTATTTACCGCGAGGATGTAAAAAATGGTGATTATAATCATAATTGGAGCTATAACATAACTTCACACAACACTAAAAGTATGACATGGTTGACTTAGAATTGGGGTGTTATACCCATATCAAGCTTGGAGGTTCCTTGCGAAGAAAACATAAAATTTGATAAAACACCCAATATGTCTTTCATTAGTAGTAAAAAATAGATAATTACTCGTATGACTGCAATACACAAATCATCATAGTAAAAAACATTTGCCGCGATAATTTGTCAGAATTTATAATTCATCATCATTCAAGTTTTGCTTCTCGCTTTTCCTCGCAATTATTTATTTTTCCCATTCGCAGACAAAAAATACGACGGTAACAGGGCCGATTTGCTGTCTTCCGGGCATGTCACCTCTGCGGAAGGAGCATTCAGATTCGATAGAGGCTTATAAATACTAAAAACCGCACCCGAGCCATTACATGCTAGTATTTTACCAAATTTCCTTATGAAAAAGTGTATTTTTATTCTTAAATGACAAATAATGCTTACCAATGGCATCAAATATGTATTTTTTGCATAAAAGTACCATCTAACCTTGTTTATTTTAAAGAAGAAATATACCCAATCCTCCAATACATTTCCAGCGAGACAAGTACATACGTCTGAGAATGCTGTACATTTTCCCCCTAAATGTGCGACCGCCAATGGCACCCCACAATGCCTTGTTAAAAAAACTTTACTTGGCGGTTAATTATAATCATTCAGCAGAAACTGCCACTATCACCGTCTTCTTCGTCGTCAGAGAATATTTCTATATACACAATAATTTCTATACACATAATATAAATACACACAAATATAAAATAAATAGAAATATAATTATATAATATATAATAACACACAAAAAAGATACAAATAATATAGATAATAAATAATAGATTTATATATATATACAGATAATATAATATAATATAAATACATATAAGATAATAATATATAAAAATAATAGAAAAAAATAATACAATTATAATACAAATAAAATAATATATATAAATAAATATTAAAATAAAATAAGAAATAAAACAATATATTAAAGACAATAATATATAATATCATATAATAATAGAACCATAAATACTATTAAAATATACAATAAAAAATATATATATAGATAGATAAAATGAATAAATATAGATATAAAATATTAAATAAATATAATAATAAACAATAGATTATAATATACATATTATTATAATATACAAATATAAAAAGACAAATTTTAAAATATATACATAATATATATAATACAATAAAAATAAATATATAATAAAAGATATATATATATAAAATCTATAATAAAAATAAGATTTTTATTTTTATATATATAAATATATAAATATCATATAATATACAATATATAACATATATATATACATCTAATAATATAGATTATATAATATATTAAATTTTAATATAATATATATGCATATATTAAATATAGAATATTATATATATATATTATAATATAAATATTTTATTGCATATAATTAATAGATATATGATATATATATAGATATATAATATATATATATAAATTTTAATATATATATACTAGATATATAATATTTTTATAATATATATATATATATATATATATATAGCAATAAGTTATAATTTTTATATATATAATATATGATATATATATATCATATATATATATATATATTTTATATAAAATATATATATTATATATATATTATATATATATAATATATATAATATTTTTATATATATAATATGATATATATATATATTTATATTATAAAATATGATAATATTGATATATATATATATTTTTATATATATATATGATATATATATAAAAATTATATATAAAAGATATTTTATATATATAGATATATATATATTCTAATATATCAATAATAGATAATATGTATATATCTATATATATGATATATATATATTATATATATTATATATTATATATTATATGGTTATATTATATATTATATATATATACTATATTATTATATTATGTATATGTAATTTTATATAGTTGTTATATATATATTTATATATCGAATTTTATTTAATTTTTAATTATGTTTTCTTTATAAAAATATGGTTTTATTAATAATAGATGTATGATATATAAAAGTCATGATATATTGTCAGAATAGATAATGTATATAAGATATAATAGATTAGATCATGGGTGTTAATTTATAAATTATAGATCGGATGTATTTAAAATTATTCGATATATATTCTTTATATAAGGTAGATTATTTATATTGAAAAAAAATATATATAAATTAAAAAATTTGGCAAAGAATGATATTAATATTTACATAAATGGAAATATATGTAATATCGGAGTTATAGTTTTTAAGTAATATTAATGTTTGACGATGAATAATGGGAAAATTACTTATCAAGTATTTTGTCTCGGGAAATTATAGGTGGTATAGCTTAAAAACAATTAATAAATTTGCAAATAAATTATTATTGAATATTTTGTAGCCATTAAATTTTATCATTTAATATAGAAATACACTTTTATGCGAAATTAGAAATACTCGAGGCTCGGAAGCGGTATAAACACAGGCATTGAACCATGACAATGATCAATGTGGAAGCAGTTAAAGTTGTTAAAATTTTCATCTGGGAAAACATTTGCGGGAACGGAAGCAAATTTAAAGGGGAAGGGAGATTCAGAGATATTATTTTGCGGAAAAGGACTGAGAGTGATGGGTATAATGTTTCTTTAATACACAGAGCATATGGTTTTATTTTAGTTTCTGGAAAAAGGTTTACTATGGTATGCCATTCGAAAGGCATTATTTGTTTGTTAAGATTATCAAATTTAAATATACACTTTCAAAAATTTGGGTAAAATACTTTCCCTACGGCGGGGTTTGTTACGATTTTAGCCTTTGCAACGATATGGATTTTAAGGAGAACATACCGTGACAAAGGGATCGTCTGTACCTCGATTTTCTGCTCGAATGGAAACCAAAATAAAATTTATTAGAAAAGGAGAAAGCAAAATTGAAGACATTTCCAAGTTGAAAATCTCTGCGATCATTACACAGGCAAAATGTTTTCCAATGAATGTTGCTTCGTATTTTGCCCTTCGAATTGATTATTATTTTATACTTACAATGAAGCAATATTGCTGAAAAAGGGGTATTTATGTTACCTCAAAATGCCAAGCTTGTTTTATAAGGCATTTAAGAAAAAAAATCTAAAGTCAACATGTTCATGATTATATTTAGGGTTAAATTTTTTTGCTCACAAATACTTAAAAATCAAACATTTTTACTTTGTCATTGTAAATTTAAATATGCTTTAAAGGGAGGAGTGATTCAAATTTTATAACTTTTAAAAAATTTTTGGCTTTGATAGGAAGACATAGCTTGTTAAAACGGCATGGGGGTTGAAAGAATACATGTGTAGAAATCCAAAAGAAAGCATTTTACTAATTTCGCTATTAGAAAAAGGTAATAGGAAATCAAAGAAGATGGAGAATTCATGTATGCGGTTTGCTAATGGGCCATTTTCGATTCGAGGAAGTCAAAATAATTTTTTTAGATTTTAAAATCAAAAAAAAAGGTGAGCCTAACCCCAATTAATCCTTGGTCAAAAAAATTTCTGCTTTCGTCGAAAAACTTTACTCCCTTTTGTCATTGCTCCATATTGTAAACAAGGAATCATAAAAAGTTTGTTAACATGTTCCTTTCTTAGTATTGTGGTTTTTTTTTTTTTAAATAATAACATTTTGGAAAAACTACTATAAATAGTACTTAAAGTTTTAAAATTATTTTCCTTTTTAAAATTTTTAAAAGGGGGACATGTGTTAAGGGAAAATGATCAAGTGAAAGCCTTTGGTTTTTACAGGTTTTTGTTTTGGTAAAATAGTTATAGGGGGCCTTTTTAAAAGTTTCGCTACACAAAAACCTAGGGACATATGAAAAATCATAGCAAATGGGTGGGTTTAAGATATATTTTTTTTTCATTGGGGTATGACTTTGTGTTAAATTTCAGAAAATATTGAATCGTTCAATTTTCATGCCAACGTAAAAAATTAATTATTTCTCTTTGTATAGGGGATTTGGAAGAAATATTTATTGGATTGTGTTACAAAAAAGCTGGTGGATTTATTTACGTTCCCGATAAAGTAAATAACCCTAGACCGGCAGTGAGGTGATGTTCTTTAAAGATAACAAATTTTAGCTAATCTCCCTTGCTTGCAATTTGTTGAAAGGCAATGGGGGACGAAATTCGAAAGTAAATTTGGTTGAATTATCCCTTCAATTTTGTTGTTTTATTTATTTTTCCGTTCTTGGTGGAGCAAAAAAAAAACAATTCTGTAAATGAAAAAATCATTTTATAAAAGCGCCTTTTGGGATGTAAAGATAGCCTTATCTGCCCCCGTTAAGAAAATTTTTTGTATTTGATGGGTGAGAAAGAACCTGGTTAAAGGGAACAATCGAGGTAAAATTATGGTTTATTTCCCCAAGGTTTTTTTTTCTTTTTTTTTCCCGTTTTAGGAGCCGTTTGTGTTTTGAAAATATAGTAAAACATGTTGGGTTAACATTTCATTCCTTTTCATTGTATTATTGGTGTTTGGGGTGGTAAATAGACAAATTTGTGGAGGGGAAATAAATTTACTGAAAAGTATTTTTTACTTTCTGTTTAATTCATCTTTCTTTTATATCATTTAAACGGGGTCCTAAGATGTTACCTTTCTTTTTACATCAGGGGAAAAAATGCACTGTTTTTGCTTAAGGTTTATACTATGGAAGCTGAATTTTAGTTTGGCATTGTAGGATTGTACAAAATTGAGACTTTACTGAACATTTAGAAATATACCGATTGTTGAGGTTATTAGAAAACATAAATGGTTAAGGGGGACAGGATTGGCCAAGTTTAAAAATTCTGTTCGGGGCAAGAAATATGGGGAACCGTATTTGGTTGCAGATGTGTTAAAACCCTTAATGCTCCCAAATTGAATAAAACGGGACTTTCAACCTGTTAGGTATTTGTTGTATAAGCCTGAAATTTAAGGTATGGATAGTTTATATTTACACGAAAATTTAAGGGTTATTTTTTTTTATTTGTTATCACCTGAGGAGTGGTTTGGATCATAATAAAGGAATGGTCACCAAAAGTTTATGATTTCCTTTTGAGTGTTGTTTTTTAGAAAGGCTTGGATGTAAGAACCCTTATCAATCGTCCCCAAGTTAAGAAAATTTGTTGTTACTTTTGGGTTTTCACTGTAATTTATATTAATGTTTATGCTGAATTTTAACGGCGAGTGGTAGGACGTTTACATTACCACAAAAATAAGGGCCTGTATTTTTTCTTTTGTGTTAGCACCTGTTAGACCGTGGTTGTGGGTTTCTTGAAGTCATATTAAATGCATTTTGGGTAAGAGTTAATGAACCCTTTTCCTTGAATGTATTTTATTAGAAGTGCCTTTGGTGTAGATGTTTTTCAATCGTCCCGCGAAGTTAGAAATTTCTGTTGTTATTCTTATTGGGTTGAGAATTAGATTAACCCGTTGTATCCTGCAATTTTGTTTTTCTTGTGGAGTTTTCGCTTTACCATTTTACACAAAAAATATAAGTGTAGGAATTTTGATCACCCGTTAGGAACGGCGGTTTGTGTTCTTGGTATTAAAGCAGTTGGGTACCAAAGGTTGTGCTCCTTTTCACTGATTGTATTTTTTATTATTTGAAGATACTTTGGGATGTAAGAAGACCCTAAACATGTTTTAAGTAGAGTTATGAAGTATCAATCGTGCGGGAAATTAGAAAATTTAGTTAAAAATATCTTATTTTTGCATCTTTGTATAAAATTAAGCATTGGGAACATTTTTAAGATATTGTTATGGTCCCTTTCAATTATTTTTTTATTTGGCAATATGGGGTGAGAAATATGTGTCCATGTGCATTATTATTTTTGTCTTATATTTACGTTTAATGCGAACATTGTCAATCTTGAAAAGGGGTTTAAAATGGATTTCCTTTTGTTGGGTAACCAACGGGTGCAGCAGTTTTTACTCTGTAAGAAGAATGGACATATTAGCACCCTTCGTATATGAATTCGGTGTATGATTTGTTTTTTGGTCGGGTTTTTTTTTACTGGATAATAACCTTATGACATATTGATGGAACGTATTTTATTAATCCTTTTGATTGCAATGTACTCTTAATATGGAGAGTTGTTTGGCGGGTTTAAGTAACCGACGTGTCGCTTTTAAAACAATTCTCCGTAACGGTTGGGAATGCGGTCGGGGGTGTGATCTTTCCTGTTTCACTTGCGGTTTTGTGCGCTGTATCATTTTTGTTTGATTGGTGGGTTCTTCCCCTTTACTTATTATTTATTTTCTTAGAGCGGGAGTAGAACACCATTGTTTAAGTATTATATTTGGGATATTATGGTTGTGGGAAATTGGGGGTTTGGTTTGGTTGTAAGGATATTACGTTTAGGTACAACTTTTACATTATGTGGGGTTTAAAGGGGGAGGGAATTGGGGGGAACTAGTACTCACTCTTTTTGTAATTGTTTGTTTGCGTCTTCTTCCTCACCATTAGCTTCTAAATCTGGATATGAGGAATGTACGGGAACATAGAAGGAAGGGGTTTTTTCCGTTTGATTTGGTATGTAGATGGTGCAGTTTTTTGTTTGTGTCCTTCTTCCTCTATCAATTCCTATTTCTCAGAGGGAGACTCTTCATTACGCTTCATCTTAAGGGTTTATGGATTATATGATTAAAGGGGATCCTTCTGTAGCAGATTAATTTCGATTTAGTACGACAAAAGGGATAGAAATGTTTTATTGAAATGGTAATTTGTTGGTTTTTTAATCCTTACACTATGTATTTTACTTGGTACATGAGGGGACGAAAATTCGGTCATAGCACCATTGGGGAATTATTATTATTTTACATTTAGTCTAAAATTTTTTACAAAAATTCTAACTTAAACTTTAATATTGCTATAATTATCATTTAGATTATATATTTTAAAATATTTTTTTAAAAAAAAAAAAAAAAAAAAAAAAAAAAAAAAAAAAAAAAAAAAAAAAAAAAAAAAAAAAAAAAAAAAAAAAAAAAAAAAAAAAAAAAAAAAAAAAAAAAATAC
>NW_023661875.1:0-16899 GCF_015228065.2 Penaeus monodon | reverse complement strand
TTGCTTCAATCCTTTCCCTCTCTTCTACCCACTCTATTACAGTTTGAGGGCCTGAGCAAGGACATCGATTTTTGCCCTCCCTCTTCTCCCCGTGCTCAGTTTGGAGGCGTATGGTTCATCAGGAGTGAAGGTACTGATTACTGTAAACCCACCAAAGGCTTCAACCTTTTCAGCTTTGACGACTTATTCTTCAGGTTGGACGGGACATTTTACGAACTGTCGAGTCTGAGCTCTCGCGACTTTAGCAGGATACAATCGCGTCACTAAAACTCCCTTTGCCACCGAGCGGCCAGCACACTGAGCGAGGGGCCCCCAACAGGTGGCTTCCAGGCGAAGGCCTCCTTAGCCAAATTTCCCGGGGTCGTCGGGCGTTTGCCCTCCTTGACGTGCTCAGGTCAGGAAACTCACACTCAGGACACTCGTGTTTGAATTTTTTGATGAGAACACCCCTTGTTTAACGCAGCAGCAATAAACAATAAGTCTTGTCCCACAAGAGTTACCCTGGAGCCCGGGCCTCTCTCTCCTAGGCATTATTGCTTCTGAGTTTCGTAAGTAAATAAATCTAAAGTAAAATCCTGTAGTTTACAGAACATTATTGGGGTTTTGCCAGCACCTCAGTGCTCTAGATTTGCAGGTGACACGAAGCTACAGTAGTCTTAGTCAGCACCCCACCTCAGACCCGCAGCTCTCTTCTACACCAGGTAGCCCTTTGGGCTTTGACCCCTGGTAGGGGCCCAGTAGTCTGGGGCGCCCTTGGGCGCACTTTTTCTTTGTCTAAAATTTCTCTTAATGTGACTTTCCTGACCTACCGGAGTTCCTCGTGAACTCCCTTTATTCGCTTGGGGTGGCATCTACTTACCGTCTTCGCCTAGGCAAGTCGCGGTAGGGAAGGCCCCACACATAACTCAATCCCTCGCTGTGGTACTGGAGAACGCAACCGGGCTTCCACTGGGGGGTAGAGGACGAATAAATGTTTTACTCTCTTAGCTATTGCTGAAGTTGATACCAAAAGTTAAGAGCCTTTGATCCCTTCGGGACAAAATTTTGAGAAAATGGGTCGGACCTGGTCCGATACCCAGGATGAATGATACCCCGGCTACCCTTCTCCCCCTCAAGGAGGAGGGGCGACTCATGACCGCCCTAAGACAAATTCGACACGATCAATGGAACCTTATAATGACAAACTTAGAGACCACTTTTTCAAAATCCCCACCGAGAATGCAAGGTTCGCGAATGAAAAATGTGAATGAAATCAATCGCTTTGAACGTGAACCCCTTTATCATCAAAAGGTCCTTGATGTAAAGGGGACGGCGATTTTGATTTTGTCAAAAATTGCAGATGGAAGCCCCCTTTGTTAAAGTACAATACAACTCCCAGATTAAGGATTTACTTAAGCTGACGCAAATTCATGATCTTCGATTTAAAAGTAACTATTCCTTTTGGGCCCAAATCCCTGTAAGGGAGTAATCTTTCACAGGGATTGAGACGAGGGAAAAAAGTGAAATTCTTGAGAGCATGAAGGACCAAGCGTAGTGGACGTTCATTGTATGACCAAGAAGGACGGGAATATGCGAACAAAAAACGGGACTGTGTTTTTTGACCTTTCCCTTAAAACAAAATCCCAGAGTATGTCAACGTCGGTTATGAACGTGTGCAAGTAAGACCTTATGTCCAAACCCAAATGCATTGTATAGATGCCAAAAATTCGGACACACCTCATTAAGATGCATGATAAAGATTCAAATAAATTTGTTTCCCGCAAATGTGCTGAAGCCCATAAACACCATCATTTGTACTAGCCAAATCTCCAAATGCTAATTGTGGAGCCCCATCAGTCAGGATCTCGAGTGCAACATCCTGAAGAGGAACTGAGACTTAGCATTATGAGGAAGCATGAAGTTATTATACTGAAGCAAAGGGGAAAGTGGAAAGTTTGACACACAAACCTGATACTTCCTATGCTAAAAGCAGTAACTAACGTTCCCCCCCAGTGCAAGTATGTCAGTCAACAGCTTGCAGCCAAGGATAAGGAAATTGCTGAACTCAAAAAAAGGGGTTAAAAATTAAATATTAAAGTTTATCATTTGACCAAATTGGTTGATCAAATGACTGCATAAACCCACCAGTCTAAACATCAGAAGGAGGATATACCGAATCACAGTCCGGAGCGCACCTTCCCGTCCGGGCTACTCCTGTGAGGACTTCGTCTGGCTCGCGATGGGCTTCTCGTGAGAGAAGCAATCGCAATCTGTCAGTCGTCCCCCTCCCAGGAGGTGCAGGACATGGAGGCTTCTGTCCCCCAAACCATCCCGAGAGAGTCCCGGGAAGCGAGGGAGAGGAGGCGTTCCCTCCCAAAAAAAGAAGAAAAAATTGGTGGACCAAGGCACTTCCAAAACCCCATAAAACGTAATCTTCGCGTCGACCTTTATACAATGGAACTGTCGAAGTCTTAGATCAAAAAGAAAATGACCTTAAATTATTAGCCTCGTCCTATGCTCCCGATATTATAGTTCCCCAAGAAACCATTTAACACACCTCGTCTCTGACGAGGTCGTTTCGCTGAGGAACTACCATTTATGTCGGAAGGATGTGAGGAAAGGGGTGGAGGGGGAGTCGCCATGTACACCCACCAAAGCCTCCCTTTTAAGAATGACTATTGATTCTACTTTGGAGTTTGTCGCATGAAAAGTAAAAATTAAGGGCACTATCTGCTATATGTTCACTTTATTGTCCCCCTGGGCAGCGATAGCCTATGATGAGCTCTTTGCTCTTCAGGAACGCCCTGCCACAAAATAAGTAATTTTAGCTGATTTTAATGCTCATCATACGTTATGGGTTCCCTGCGGTGGATGGTAGAGGTGAGCAAGTAGTTAATTTGCTTAATGAGTCTGATCTAGTCCTTCTAAATGAGGGTTTAGTCCGACGGGGGTGGACGATAATACCGGTAATTGAGCTTTATTAAATTATCACTGTCTCTTCATAAATAGCAGCCAAGTGCCTGTGGCACACCATTGACGACTCGTTGGAAGCGATCATCTTCCTATTTTGATTAAATTTCATGCGACCAGTGAGAACGCCTTCAGCGCCTAAATTAACGTAAAAGACAGACTGGGTCGCCTTCACAAGGAGCGTCAACCCTCGAACTTGTTGGAAAAACCTTTGATGATAAAGTAAAAAATATTCAAATTCCATTATAGAAGCAGCATTGCTATCCATTCCTAAAACTTCGACAGATAGCGTTAAGATAGAGTTCCATGGAGGACACCAGTTGCCGCAGGCGCTGTCCGACGCAATAAGGCTACAGGCTTTTCAAAATAACATCACTAATGAAACTTTTGCAATTACAACTAGCAAAAGCTAGGGCTCGTAGAGTAATAAGACAAACAAAAAAGACTCCTGGGGGAGCTTTGTCTCTACAATCAATAGCAATACAAAAATATCGGGGGTTTGGTCCACTATCAATAAAATCACAAGAAAAAATCATCTTTTAAAATCAATAACATCACTGAAGAGGGCAAAAATTTCGATCACCTAGAGACATTGCTAATGCACTCGCCAGGCAGTTCTCTCATACAAGCAGCTCAGCTAATTACCATCCCACCTTCCTACCATCAAGAAAGGCTGAGCTGCAACCAATTCACTTTGCCACAGGAGATGACTTTGAAATTTCAATAAAGATCTAACAATTGATGAGCTTTCCGAGCCCTAGAAGCCTGTAGAGGAACATCCCCAGGCCCCGATGAGATTCGATATGAGATTATGAAGCATCTTAATCATGATGACATGATTAAGTTGCTAGAAGTGTACAATGAAATTTGGAAAGTCACACTTTTCCAAACTCATGGGACTTCGCCCACATCATTCCCATATTTAAAGGAGGGGGAATTCCCAGACTTTCCATCTCCTACCGCCCAATTGCGTTGACAAGTTGCTTATGCAAGGTCATGGAACGAATTGTTAACAGTAGGCTATTGCATTTTTAAATTCCAGTAATTTTTCTAGTTGACGAGCAGTGCGGCTTCCGCAAGGGGCGCCAAACTCTCGTCAGCTAGTAAAGCTGACAGTCATATTTAAGAGGCCATTGCCAAAAAAAATTTTTGATTTCAGTATTTTTAGATATAGAAAAAGCCCACGACATGACATGGCGATATGGGCCTACTCAGAAAAATTTTTGCTTTGGATTACGTGGAAACTTGCCTTGTTTTATTCAAAATTTCATTTCTGACAGAACTTTTGCTGTCAATTATTTTTCCCACAAAGTCACTTTTTCGACATTTTGTCCAGGCAAACGGGTCCCACAAGGAAGTGTCTTGTCACCAACATTATTTTTTATGTATGATCAATGACATCTTACCCGCTCCTCCTCGGAATCTTAAATACTCACTGTACGCTGATGATTGTGCATTATGGCATTCCAGTAGTAATGCAGAATTCTCGGCAAAACGCATCCAATTGGCACTGGGTATGATTCATAAAATGGGCCTCCAGTGGGTTTTAAGTTCCATTCGAAGAGTATTGGGGTAATTTTTCACGTAGGAGAAAGCCGAACATCAGGCTTACTCTAGGACAACCACCCATACCTATTCAAATTCTGCAAAATTTCTTGGGCTACTTTTTGATAGTAGACTCAATTGGAAGACCACATTGGTCAGTTAAAGAATAAATGTCAAAAAGCCCTGAATTTATTAAAATGCATTTTTGGTAACAAATGGGGAGCTGATAGACGTCTTTGCTAATGGTAATAAAGCCCTGATTAGGGCTAAATTAGATTATGGGTCAAACGTGTATGGTTCGGCATCGAGAACAAGTTTGAAAGTTTGGATTTCTGTGCAGAATGCCTGTTTGCGTGTGTGTCTTGGAGCCCTGAAGTGCACTCGGATCGAGCGTCTTGAGGTGGATCAGGAGTACCTCCCCTCCGCTCAGACGCGGCCCTTACCTTTAGCTATGCCGCAAAGGGCTCGAGACCCGAGCCACCCTAATGGCATAGTGCATTAGGCCCTTTGCCACGAGACTCCACGACCCCGTCGAGAAAGTCGTATAGATCTCTCTACCATCGATACCCTGGTTCAGTCAAAAATGCGCCATTTTGGGAAACCCCAATTTTTCCATCATGGAAGCCTGGCTCCATCAGCTAAGGCCATGGGGCCGGAGGTGGGGGTACGCCAGAGGTTCAGAGAGATCCTTGTTAAAACATCTCCCTTTTTTCATTATATACCGACGGCTCCAAGACAGATGAGGTGTGGGTGCGGGTGTATGGGCGACTGATGTGAACTAAAGTTTAGACTGCCGAATCATACATCGATCTTTCCCTTGCTGAACTTCTTTCCATTGATAAAGCTAATTGATTTTGCACTATCGACGACCCCCGATAGAATAGTAATTTTCTCAGATTCCTTTGTTCACTTAAAGCCATTAAATCATTAGAAACCACCAAAATGAACTTCGGGTAAAATCATTCGTAAGCTACATGGTGCCAATAAATCAATCAAGCTAATATGGGTACCAGGCCACTCTGGTATCCATGGCAATGAGCAAAGGGTGACAATTTGCCGGGTCAAATGGGGATCTGGGCCTTAGCATAGTCCGTAAGATCTCAGTGTTTTTGTTCTCTTTAAAAAGCAAAATACATCTCTCTGCAAGTGAGTGGACCAGCCTCCACTCACAACAAAATAAACAACAATAGAACTGTGGGACACATCCCCCAGGAAATCGAAGGAGGAGGGGGTTTGGGCCCCACTCAGGGCAATCCACCAGAATCACCCACCTCACTCCTATATAGAGAAACCTACCCTCCTCAGTGCCCCCAATGCACCACCACTCTTACAATTTTACATTTACTTTGGATCTGCACAATATATACTAACTAAGAGACTGCCAATAGTAAATTTTTTAAGTTCAAAAAATTAAGAATTAAATAATATCAAATATTTTAAAATGATGATAAAAAAATCATCAGTAAAGTAACACTTTTTTAAGGGAGAAAAAACTTTATGACCTTATATAGATTGACAGAATAAATAGATCCATTGGCTTAATAACCTTGGCCCATGCCGCGGGGTTGATAGCCAGAAATCCAACAAAGAAGAAGGAAGAGGGAAACTCAAGGAACGGGTCAGCAGACTAGAAGTTCAGAGCACAAAATCTTATCTGAAAGGAGAGAGGATCAGTATACCCCATCCTTTACAAGAGACAGAAAGGCAAGTACATGATGCAAATCTCAGAATAATAGAACGAGTGACCACGACTTCCAAAAAATATATAATAAATAAAACATAATTATAAAAAAATAACGAAATTAAGAAATTTAAAAATTAAACTGCAAACTAAACAAACCCAAAGCTTAAAACCAAAAACTCGAAAAAGGCTTTAAACTAGATGAAATGAACTTAAAAACTAAATGACTTAAAAGAAAAACCCTTTAAAACTAAAAAACCATACCTTAAAGTATACTTAATACACATATAATTTAAAAAACGGAACTTTCAACTAAAAGAACATTCCAAAAAAATAAAACACGGCCAGTCCCTACTAGAAAAATAAAAGCATGACAGGATTACCGCATTACATGTTAAAAAAATTACAGTAAAAAAGGAGGGATCTCAGGCAGGTAACTACTGAAGTGGTAGTTCAGCGACCCTCTGGTAGCTTTTGGCAGGTCAGGCATAGTCGTTGTGCGCCCCACGTCAGTCTCACTCGGGAGCTCACACATCCTTCAAATATTGCTTAGGGTCTGCAGGGTGGCTGCAAAAAAACGTGTCTTTCTGTGAAAGAGATTATACCTTACTCCCCCACGTCTATTACGACTGACGTTAGGAAGACGTACGCTGAAGCAACATCGTTGCGCCTGGCTCCGTGTTCTCAGGTAACCTGGTAAACGTGATTAGGGCTATTGTATGGAGACGCGTTGGGAAAAGGTCGGTTCCAGCTTAGACAGACGCAGCTGGTACGCGTGGAAATTGTGTCCTGTGGCCTATAACCATTAAAGTCCAGAAGGCCTTTCACTAATGCTGCAAGGACCCCAAATGTTGCAGAGTTACCTCCAACCCATAGTTTAACAAGCATCGGTCCCGTCTTCTGGTTCCTTCCGTAGTAAGAGCTCCCCCGTCAGAAGGTGGGGGAAAAACCCCCGGGTGATCACTTTTCCTCAGGCATCCTCAGACGAGTTTAGAGTTCCTGGTTTCTTCGCCTTGTTTCTCGTAACTTCAGTGTAACGTGATCAAGCCTCCTCGCCAGCTCATCGAAAAGTGTTTTCTCGTGGTACATAAATGCCCGCTCCAAGCCTGGGGGCTTCTGCTGCTCCAGCGTTCAGCGGCCCCGGCTTATCATCCTTCCCAACACCATATTGACGGGGTAACGTGCTAAATTGCAGACATTTTTAAATGCGTCTCATCTCCATTACCTCTATAAATGAAAGCATCCCCTTTGTAATTTTACGCACATACATCACGTAATAATCAATGTTAATATAGCCCGGTCATTAATCCCCACTTTTGCACGTACGCAAATCACTGTAGTAATCACGGTAACAAAAAAAAGAAAGTCCGGTTACAACACGCACTGTGTGCAATTCACATTAGCACAGGAAGCACAATAAGTAAATCAGTTATCACATAAACGCATGTAATATTTCAAAACGCAAGCACAATCTCAAATCGCGGATACACAGCACGGGCACGATCAATGGCCAACGTACTTTCCATGTAATTAAATCGAATACTTCATCGTTAATCACGCAAAAAACAATATGTACAGCTAATTGAGTTACTGGGTACGACACTCCCATCAGCACAATCGGTTAAATGCGTAAGCACGATCTTTAATTAAACATCAACACAACACTACCACGGGCTATGTGCGCTCTCAGATATCACCACACGATGGGCACAAAAAACCCACTGACACCGATGCACGTACTTTGAAATTTATGAACACAAACACGAGACATACATGAACGCGACATCTAGCACAAGCATTGTTATCGGGTTCACACTTTCAGTTATAAACATAAGCTTATTACATAGTATTGAATAGACTTAAATATATATATATATATATATATATATATATATATATAGATATATATATATATATATATACATATATATATATATATCTGAGTGTGAAAAAAAAAAAAAATATATATATAAACATGTATATGTATATAAAATAAATACATATGTAATATGTGTGTGTGTGTCTGTGGGTATATATAAAATTATACATATTTTATATATATATATATATATATATGTATATAATATATATGTCTATATCAATCTATTCTTCTATTTATACACCCGCATACACACATTTTCTCCTCTTCTCTCCTCCAATTTCCACTTCTATCTTTTCGTGGCCCCCCCCTTCCGCTCTTCCTTCTCCTCCTCCTACTCCTCCTACGTCAACTTCTATCTCTCAGTCCCCTTTCCCTCCTCCTCTTCCTCCCCTTAAACTTTTATCTTCTCGTTTTCCCCTCCTCCTCTTCTTTATGATCCTTTCACTTCTATCTCTCCGTTCCCCCTTTATCCCATACGCACACATTTAGAATGGTATATACATGTATATGTATATTGATATATATATATATATATATATATATATATATATATATACATATTTATATATACATGTGTATATATATACATGTATAAATACACACACACACATACACACACACGCACACACACACTCACCACACACATACACACACCACACACACCATATATGTATATATACATATATATATATATATATATATATATATAAATATATAAATATGAGAGAGAGAGAAAAAGAGAGACACAGAGAGAGAGATGAATAATAAAATAAGAAAAAAAATTAGGATACTATATATGCTATATATGTAAAAATGTAATGTATAAGTATATATATACATAACATATAAACACACCTAACACACTCACACACACAAAACTGACACATACAAAGACACACACACCACAAATGTATTTGTACATTCATTCATATATATAGATATATATGTGTATATATAAATATTTTATGTATGTATGTATGTATGTTTTTTTTCATATGAAAAAAATTAATAAATGTATACACGCAGACACACACATACTCATACACACACACACACACACCACACACACACACACAAACAATATATAATTTTATATTATATAATAATATATATATATATATTATTTTATATATATATAAAATTTATATACCTATATATTTTATATATGTCTCTGTATATTATACATATGTATAGAAATGTATATATATATGCATAATATATATATATATATATATATATATAATATATATATATATATATCGGGTGTGTGTGGGGTGTGGTGTGTGTGTGTGTGTGTGGGGTGTTGTGTGTGTGTGTGTGTGTTTGTGTGTGTGTGCGGTGTGTGTGTGCATATATTTATATTAATTTTACATATATGTATATATGTATGCATACACACACACACACATATATATTGTCTGTGTGTGTGCCTGTGTGGTGTGTGTGCCTGTGTGTGTGTGTGCATATATATATTATAATAGTATATATATATATATATATATATATATATATATATACATACATATATATGTGTTTGTGTGTATGTGCACTTCCATATGGTAAGTTTTTTACAATTTTTATCTGGCAATACTTGAGTGGCGAGGTGGGTCTCTAACGATGACTGTTGATTGGTTTAAGTATTCAAACAAATATCTACAACAGGAAAGGAATCCGTTTAAAGGAAATGATAAAAAAATGTTATGAATATTCAAATTATGAATACCAAAAACAAAACAGGTTCCTCTGAAAACAATTTGCAAAATAGACACTGATTTTATTGTTTTTATAAGAAAAAAATGATTCTGCCGACCTCAGAGGTTGTAGTGTGTGTGTGTGGACAGTTACATACATATGATGTATATACGTATCTTTTATGTATTATAAATGTATAAATACATACATATATATTATGTATTATATATATATATATATTATATATATAATATATATATATACCCAAATATCGTTTTTTGAGTAAAGTTTCTTTGCTAAATTTTATTTTTCATTCTTAGGTTCCCTTGCCATTCAGGTGGGCATACAGGGTTTCCATCCCCCATTTGTTGTACATTTTATAATAGAAAAATATTCTAATAGTCCAATAATAATTTCAAGCGAAATTAGATATATATGTTTGAATTTCTAAGGCATGCCCAACTATTGTGAAAATTTAAAAAATAAAAGAAAATCGTACATTCTGCTTCTCCAAAAATTCAGAGTTTAAAGGGAGTTTGTGCGTCTTTCAAGTCTTTTAAGACATAGATGCTTGTTTAGTAATCTTTATGGGCGCTTACATAGTTTTTAAAGGTTGTTACTTGTCTTATATATTTCCTGTACATATACACAGATATTATATATATATATATATATATATATTATATATATATATATATATTTGTATATTTTATTATCTTTGGGTTTGTTATATTAATATATATGTATAGATTTTTCTATTTCTCTCTATCTATGTAACAATCTAGTAATGTTATATATATATAAAATATATATATATATATATATATATAAATACAATACATATATACAAATACATACATACACACACACACACGGAAACATGAAAGTGCCCATCAATAAATTGGAATCTATGATAACATTAACCTCAGTAACCTTATTATGAGACTGCTAAAGCTACGTCTGCCTCCCTAAGAGGGCCTAGCGTTCTGGGGGGTGGGGGCAGGGCAAGGAAAGAGCGGGGTCTCGTGGACAGCGCATGAGGAAACTCTTGCATGGATGCCCGGTCTGAGGGGGAGGCGGTGTGTCCTTGGGGGAGGGGGAAGATCCCGGACGCGTCCATCCTTCACGTCGATCTCCTCCAGCCTCTCGTCTTCTGCAAGGAGTTGCCATTTACGAGAAGGGGAAGGGGGAACGGAGAGATAGAATGGAAGGAGGGGTGTAGGGGAGGAAGGGGAGGGGGGAACTGAAAAGATAAAATTGGAAGGGGAGGGAGGTGGAGGAGATGGAGGAGGAGAGAAGGAGGAAGAACTGAGGAAGAGGGGAGGGATGGCGGGGATGGAAGGGACGTAGAGGAGGAAACGGAGGTTCCCCCTAAAATTTCCCTTCTCCCCTTTCCCCTTCTAGCTCTCTCTTCCCCCTCCTCTCCTCCTATTTCCACTTCTATCTCTCCGTTCCCCATCCCCCCCTCCTCTTCTTCCTCGTTCCACTTTTATCTCTCCGTTCCCCATTTTCCCTTTATCTCCTCCTCCTCCTACCCTTCAACTTCTACCTCTCCGTTCCCCCCTTCACCCCCCCCTTCACTTCTCCTTCTCCTCCTCCTCCTCCTATCCTTCAACTTCTACCTCTCCGTTCCCCCCTTCAACCCCCCCCTTCACTTCTCCTTTCTCCTCCTCCTCCTACTACTACTACTACTTCCATTTTTAGAAAAGGACAGAAGTGGAAGGAGGAGGATTTAGAATTGGGGAACGGAGAGACAGAAATGGAAGGAGTAGGAGGAGGAGGAGTATGGAGGAGAAGGAGAAGGAGAATAAATGTAGTATGAGGAGGAGGAGGGGAAGGGGTAAAGGACAGATAGTTGTGGAAGCAGGAGGTGAGGAGAAAGAGGGGGCAGGGGAATGGAGGGGGGAGGAGGGGAAGGGAAGAAGAAAACGCGCTCTGTGGGGAATAATATATATACACATATATAAAGATATAAATGTGTATATATACATTTATACATACATACACACAAAGAAACAAACACAAACACACACACACATGTGTATTTGTATATCTATATATATATATATATCTATATATTCATGCATGCATATACTTTTATAAATGTATATATAAACAAATATTTATTTGTATACATAAATATATATGTGCGTGTGTGTGTTTGTGTATACAAATATTAATATATACATACATACATATATATACATATACATATGTATGTACACACACAAAAATATGTGTGTGCATGTGTGTGTTTGTGTGTGTGTTTATGTGTGTGGGTGTACATTGATGTATGCATATATATATATATTATATATATATATATATATATATATTTATTTATATATTATTATATATATATATATATATATATATATATATATAGATAGATAGATAGATAGATAGACAAATAGATAGGTATAGATATGTATAGATATATAGATGGATAGACACATATACATATACATATATTGGAATATATTTTTATGTATGTATCTATATATCTATACATATCTATATCTATCTATCTATCTATATACATATATCAGTGCACACTCACACATGAATGGGTGTATGAATATATATATAGAGATATACAGGTAGATATAGATAAATGATAGATAAATAATAGATAGATAGATAGATGGATAGATAGACAGAGACAGAGAGAGAGATAGAGATAGATGACAGATAGATAGATAGATAGATATATTATATAGGAGAGAGAAAAAGAGAGAGAGAGAGAATGGGACATATAAGTGGAAGGAAGAGGAGGAGGGAAATGGGGATTAGGAAGAGGAAGGAATGGAGAGATAGAAAGTGTAAAGGGGGAGGAGGAGGAGGTGGAGGTGGAGGTGGAGGAGGAGGGGAAAGAGCAAACGGAGATATATAAGTGGAATGAGGAGGTGTAGGAGGAGGGAGACGAGGGGAAGGGAGAGATAGAAAATGGAAGGATGAGAATGATGATGATGATGTGATGATGATGGAGGAGGGGAGGAGGAGGAGGAGATGATGATTTATGATGATGAGGAGGAGGAAAGGGGGAGAGGGGAGGAGGAGGGAGGAGGATGAGGAGATGATGTGATGATATGATGATGATGATGATGCTGATGATGATGATGATGGTGCTGATGATGATGATGATGATGATGTGATGATGATGGTGGTGGTGTGATGATGATGGTGGTGGTGGTGATGATGAGGAGAAGTAGGAGGAGGAGAAGCAGGAGGAGGGGGAAAGGAGGAGGAAGGAGGAGGGAAGGGGGGAAAGGAGACATAGATGTGGAAGAAGGAGGAGGGGGAGGAGAAGGAGGAGTAAGAAAAGGAGGAGGGGAAGGGGGGGACGGAGAGATAGAAGTGGAAGGTTAGGAGGAGGAGAACAAATGGAAAGATAGAAGTGCTAGGAGGAGGAGGAGGAGGGGGGGGGGAGATAGATTTGGAAGGTGGTGAGGAGGTGGAGTAGGAGGAGGAGGGGAAGGGTGGACGAAGAGATAGAAGTGGAAGGAGGAGGGGGAAGATGATGGGAAGGGGAACGGACAGATAGAAATTTGGGAAAGGGGGAGAAGGAGGAGGGAATTGAGGAACGGAGAGATAGAAGTAAAAAGGAGGAGGGAGAAAGAGAATGAGAATGAGAAGGAGGAGGAGGGGAAGGGGGGAAAGGAAAAAATAGTTGAGGAAGGAGGAGGAGGAGGAGGGGGGAAAAGGGGAATGAGACATAGAGTCGAAGGGGAGTAGGAGGAGGGGAATGGGGGTGGTGGAGGCGAACCCCTTTACCAATGCAGTTAAAATACAAAAAAATTGCAGCTCCCAGTAAAAGTCGAATGGCGAGAAAAGATTGCACGCAGATGGTATTCATCACCGAACACCAGCCATCAATAGGGGGTCGACCAAATGTCATCGCCAAGGTCGCCTCCAGTTCGCCCCACAGTATGTAGACAATGATCTGGATTACTGGGGAAAGGTAATCTGGAGTCATGAAAAAAAATTTTTTTGTTCCACCGCGCATTGGAAGCTCCCCTGCTAGAGGTGTGCAAATTACTTTTTAACTTCTAACTTTTTTTTTTATTGTATTATCATGTATGGAAAAATCACTGTCTATACAGATTATTGCCGTATGTGCCCTAATAATTTATGTTCTAAATCTCTCATTCTATATTTCCCAGATGTGATAGATAAAATATCTACGAAAATGCGAGGGTGGCCACGTGACTTGTAAAATGTGGGAGTGGATATTCCTGCATGGCGTTGGTGAACTGGCAGAAATAGAGGGAATTCAATTCGGAGAAATATATCGAATTATTTGAAGTGTTTCTCCTGGGCAGTTTTGGGGCTATGCCTTGCTTTTCCCAGAAAAAGATGGGATTCATGCAGGTAACTGCCCCGTACCCCACGTCGAGGGCAGTTAAGAGATGGTTTCGTGACCAAAAACCCCCTCGAGATCCTACCATGGTCAAGCAAGGCATGTAACTTAAACCCAATCGAAAATGTCTGGGCAAATATAGTCAATGTCTGGGGAACAGCAAATGAAAGAACCTCGGAACAGTTAATAGAACATGCAAAGAGGGGAAAGGGAAGTAATGCGTAGGAATACGGGAAATTATAAAAAGCATGTCGCCTCTGTTACGGGGAGACTACGGAGTTATAGAAAATAACTGTGGTTAGACAAGGTTTTAATAAAATGAAATTGTTCCTGTCATTATGTTTTTTCCCAATATTTGCCTTCTTTTTCTACATATTACTGTTTTTTTTAAAGTAAAAAGGCAACTCTTTTAAAAAATGATGAGTGTTTTATCAGTTATCAAATTTATACAAAGCAAGATAGTACTTCATAATCAAATACATGTTACTTTCGCTGAAAGTGGTTTTAAAATGTTTGAAATGCAAAAATATAAAATTTTAAATCGCTATGCATACTAGTAGTCCCAAAAAACCGCAAATGGTCAGCATATCTAATTTCTCAACACGCACACATGCTCACAGTGATGAAACCCTTATATATTCACTGTATTCCTAATGTGATTTTGCGTATAGTTAATGTTCTATAATGTGATTTACTTCATCGGGAAACGTACATTTAGCCAACCCCTTTTAAGTAACACATGCATATATTTTCTCAAATCTCCCTATACAAAGAGAGAAATATTTTTTTTCGTTGGCACTGAATAAAACTTGACACTCGATCTCTTTAATATTTTTCTGAATATCCTTAAAACAAAGTCATACCCAAAAGAAAAAAAATATATATCTTAACATCCTTTGCCTATGATTTTTCCTATGTCCCTATTTGTTGTAGTAGCGAAAACATTTAAGGCCCCCATAAAATATTTTTATCTTCAAAAATTTAAAACACCTGTATAAAAGAAGGGTTTCACTTGATTATTTTTCCCTTTTAGAACTATGTCTTTACAAAAACAAGAACTTTTATAAGATATGAAAAAGAGGTAAAAAATATAACTCCCCATGTTGTAAAGCTTTTATAATTTCGTGTATTGGAACAATGACAAAGTCAAATTCGCCTAAAGCAGGGGTTTTTTTTACCAAGGATATGTTTACCCCTTTGATTAAAAAAAAATATATATTAGTGACACACTCGATGCGATGGATCTTAGCAGACAGCATGCGATTTTCCAATGATGCGTTTTTTTTTTTCTTTTTTTTAAACCGAATTATCAACAACTATAATATTATATTTCTTAATCAAAACGTTCTTTGCAAAATATAAAAAAATAAAGGTGCTTTCTTGTTGTGTGTCTACATTAGATATTCTTGTTTTACATGGCAGTAAAGGGGTATATGACGAGCAACATACAGTCGAGGAGGTAAGTTATAGAGAAAGGGTTGAAAATTCCAGTCCTAAAGGGGAAAAAGCCGCATCCGAAGCAAAATTTTCAAATGACAAGTAAAAAAACATTCGTTTAGGAGAAAAAATATTCGCATTACCTCATAATAAGGGAGGGAAAAGCTTCTTTTTCATAACTTAGAGAAAGCAAAATGCACTTTTTTTTCAAATACAAGGGTGATTGAAGTATTGCGTATGACAGAGCAGTTTTTTTTTTAGACTTGGGAAATAATGGTAAGGGTTAAAATGTTATAGCATTGCTATCATCTTTAACAAAAAATCTTATTTATCTAAAGATGCCTTCCTAAAATCTGACAATGCTCTAGGCCATATCCAGACAGTTATCAGGAATACCCTTCTTGTCAAAGAGATAATGACTTCATCGACATAGTAAACCCTTAATGGGCGTGCGAAGTGAGGAAGAGGCGAACAATAGAGCGACACCATGGAAGTACTTTTCCGTCTCCTTTCGTGAAGAAACCCATACTTAAAGAATATCTACCATGGAAATCGCACTCCTTCAATCATTTGACCAAGGTAAACCCCATGTTCTAGATACTGTATTGGCGTGCACAGAGTTTACATATGGGAAAGCTGAACATATTTCCTAGTTTGCATTTTAGATTGTACAAAATTGAGAGCTGTGGCGGGAACATTTTAGGAATATACCGCATTGCCCCTTGAGGTTTAATTAGCAAAACAACTGGTTCGCACGTGGGGAAGGTGGTGGTCCTAGTTGGTAGATAATTCACTGTTCAGACGGAAATAGAGGGGGAAACCCGTCTTTGGTCTCGCGCAGATGCGTTGAAAACCCATTAATGCCTCTAAATAGAATAAAACCGGTGACTTTTCAACCTGTTAGGTAATTAAACTGTTGTATAAGCCTGAAATTTTCAAAGGTATGAGATAGTGGTTATCGATTTACATTTACACAGAAAATTTAAGCTTGTTATTTTCATTTTATTTTTATTACCGCCTGTTAGATGTGTGGGTTTTTGAAATAATAATTTAAAAGTAAATAAATAAATAAATAAATAATAATAAAAAATAATATAATAATAATAATAATAATAATAATGATATACGAGTCTCACCTATCTAATCTCTAAATCCACGTTTTCTACGTTTACTGCCTTCAAAGAAAATCGTAACCTTTGCATTTATGTCTTCTTTTTAAATTTGGTTTTGGAAAAAATAAAGACATCTACTACTGAGTCAACCCCGCAAAATGTTTTTCGGGGTTTGCAAAAAAGGAAAATTATGTTAATAATTTGCTTTTAATATTTATGTATATGAACTCTTGCAATTATT
>NW_023661874.1:0-16899 GCF_015228065.2 Penaeus monodon | reverse complement strand
TGAGTATTATTAAAAAAAAATCCAAAGTCGAAAAAGCGGCAAAATCTAGCGAAATATAGCTTTAGGAGTAGTCCAAAAATGAGTTTTTTCCATCATGATGATTCTGAATTATTAGGGAATAATGATAAAATACCGAATTTATAAATGAAATAATGATGAAAAGTGGAAAAAAGAATATAAATTAGATTTTAGTATATCTATATTTCATTATTATATTAATATATTATATATTATATTATTATTATTATATTATTATTATTATATTAATTAATATTATAATATATTATAATAAATAATTATTATAATATTTTATATATTATTATTGTTATTATTATTATTATATATTTATTACTGTAGTATATTAAAATAATTATTATAATAGTAATAAATTAATTAATAACGTATAAATAAAATAATAATAAATAATTATTAAAAAATTATTATATTAATTATGTATTACTATAATTATGTATTGTTATTAGTATAGTTAATATATTTATTATTACTGAATAATTGCATAATAATGAAATATTCAATAAGATGATATAATTAAAATAATGATATATAGATAATAGATATATTGTAATGATGATAATGTGATATATGATGATAGATATTATGATGATACGAATAAATAATGATAAATAACAGGAATAATGCCAATATAATAAAAAAAGTAATAATAAAAAATCAAAAGTGAAAAAGAGGAAAATCAAAGAATAAGCCTTGAGGATAACGCAATATGACTTTTTCCATCATTAGATCTAAGAATTTTGGGAATAATGAAAAATAGCAAGAAAAAATCTAAAAATATGAAATAATGCGGATAAATAGCAATAGATATTGGATAACATTGAAATAAGAGTTTGATATTGATGATTATTATTAATATTATTATATTATTTATTCATTATCATATATATATTATATAGGATTAAATTTTATTATTATTATTATTTTTATTATTATTATTATTATTATTATTATTATTATTATTATAGTATATATTATATAATAATAATTAAATAATATAATATAATATTAATTATAATATACTAATTTTAATATGTTATTTAATATTATTATTGTATATTCATTATTATTATTTTTATGTAATAATTTAAAAATATTATATAATAGTAATAATATAGTAAACAGTATAATTAAAATAATGATATAAATAATGATTATAAAAACGTTTATTCTTGTTATTATTATTGGTATTACTATTATTATTGTAGTGTTATTTAGTATAGATGTAAAAAAATATATTTATAAACAGCAAATAATGGCAATAATAATGATTAATTATGCAATAATGCTGATAATAATTGCTAATAATGATGATAATGATGATGATAATGATGATAATGATACGATAATGATGATGATAACGATAATTTTAAAAAATGATGATAGTCATTGATAATAAAATGATGAAATAACAGGAAATTGTGTCCATATATAATAAAAAAACAAGGTAAAAGAAAAAAAATCCCAAAAGTCGAAAAAAGCGGCAAAATCTAGCGACCTATAGGCTTTGAGAGTAGATCTCCAAAATGACTCCGTTTTTTCCATTCATTGATATGATTTGCAATTATTAGGGTAATAATGATAATAATTAACCTGAATTCATTAATCACATGGACAATAAATGATGAAAAAGTGAGAATTAAGAGAATTTGGATAACATTTCATGATTATTAGTATTATTACTATTATCAGTATTATAGCATTATTAAGTCATTATTACATTGATTATCATTATGGGATTATGATTTGTGATATTTGAGGAGTAGTATTATTATGATGATGATGTATTAGTATTTAGATTATTAGTAGTTTATGATTATATTGAGTAAAATTACTCTAATTTATTAGTATTATTGCCAAAAAATATATTATAACTGTAATAATAACAATAATAAGAATAATAAGTATAAATTATAATATACGAAATTGTTATAATATGTGAGTAATATCATTATTGTGATTATTATCATTATTATATTTGTTAATGGTAGTATAAGTGTAAAAAAATAATTATTCAAACAGTCATAAGTTACAGTAATAACGATATTAATTAAAATAATGATATAAGAAATGATTATAACAACGTTATTACTTGTTATTATTATGTTATTACTCTAATTATGTAGTGTTATTGGTATGATGTAAAAATAAGATTATAACTGCAATAATTGCAAATAATAATGATAAATTATTGCAATAATGATGATAATAATTGCCAATAATGATGATAATGATGTGATAATGATGATAATTGAGGATGATAACGATAATAATGATGATTAATGTTCATGATAATAATGATTGATGGGTAATACAGGATATTGTGTCCATATATATAATAAAAAAAAGGTAAAAGAAAAAAAAATCCCAAAAAGTCGAAAAAAGGCGCAAAAACTAGCGAAAATATAGCCTTTTGAGAGTAGACTCCAAAAGACCGTTTTTTCCATTCATTGATGATTTGGCAATTATTAGGGTAATAATGATAATCATTACCTGAATGTCTATTAATCATGACAATACTGATGATTAAAAATGTGAGAATAAAGAGAATTTGGATAACATTTGATGATTTATTAGTATTATTACTGTTATCTTATTATTATCACTATGATAATATTATAATTATGATCATTATTATTATTATTAATTATTATTCTAATATTATTATTATTATTATTATTATTATTATTACTTTAATTATTAGTATTATTGCCAAAAAAATATATTTAAACTGTAATAATAAACAATAATCATAAGAATAGTATAATGATAATAATAGAATTGTGATAATATTGTTTTATTAATATCATTTATTGTTATCTATATCCTTATGATTATTTTTTGATCGGTAAGTGATAATGTGTAAAAATACATTATTAATAACAGTAATAAATTACAGTAATAACGATATTAATTAAAAATCGAATGATATAAATAATGATTATATAAAAAATGGTATATTGTTATTATATTGTTTTGATTACTATTATTATTGTAGTTGTGATTCGTATAGATGTAAAAATATATATTATACCTGCAATAATTGCAATAATTACTGATAATTATTGCCAAATAATGATGATATAATGCAAAATGATTGATAACGATGATGATAAAAAAATGATGATAATGAGATAATGATGAATGATAACGTAATAATGATGATAGTCATGATCAATAATGATTATAATAACAGGAATTGGTGTCCATATATAATAAAAAAAAAGGTTAAAAGAAAAAAAATCCCAAAAAGCGAAAAAGCGGCAAAATCTAGCGAAATATAGCTTTTGAGAGTATACTCCAAAATGACGTTTTTTCCAAATTCATCTGATGATTCTGGCAATTATTTGTAGTGGTAATAATGAGAATAATTACCTGGAATTCAATTAATCATGACCAAATAATGATGAAAAAGTGAGAATAAAGAGGAATTTGGATAACATTTGATGATTATTAGTATTATTACTTCGTATCATTATTATTATTCATTATACGTATTATCAGTATTATTCATTATTATTATTATTGATTATTATTATTATTATTATTATTATTATTATTATTACTTTAATTATTAGTATTTAGTGCCAAAAAATATATTATAAATCGTAATAATAACAATAATAATAATTATAAGTTATAATCATAAAATATGAAATAGTACTTGTAATATTGTTATTAATATCATCTATTGTTATTAGTTACATTATTATTATTTTTACTGGTAGTAATATAATTGTAAATAATAATAGTATAACAGTAAATAATTTACAGTCAATAACGATATTAATTAAAATAATGATTATAAATAATGATTATAAAAACGTATATTGTTATTATTATGTTATACTATTATTATCTGTAGTTGTTATTAGTATAGATGTAAAAAAGAATATTATAACTGCAATAATTGCAAATAAAATGTATTATTGCAAATAATGCTGATAATAATTGCAATAATGATGATAATGAGATGACAAATGATGTGAAATGATTAATGATGATGATAACGCATGCAATAATGATGATAATCATGTATGGAAATGATGATAATAACAGGACTTGTGTCCACATATAAATAAAAAAAAAGGTAAAAGAAAAAAAATCCCAAAAGTCGAAAAAATGGCAAAATCTAGCGAAATAATGCCTTTGAGAGTAGACTCCAAATGACGTTTTTTTCCATTATATGATGATTCTGGCAATTATTAGGGTAATAATGATAATATTACCTTAAATTTCTATTAATAATGAAATAATGCAAAAAGTGAGAAAAAGAGAATTGGTAACATTTGATGATTATGAGTAGTTCATAATACATTATTTCTTCATTTATTGGCATTATTATGTATATATAATATTTTTTAATAGAATAAAGATATTATATCATTATTATTATATTATTATTATTATTTATTATTATTTTTATTATTATTATTACTTTAATTATTAGTATATTGCCAAAAAATTATATTATACTGTAATAATAACAATAATAATAATAATAAGTATAATTATAATACGAATTGTTATATATTGTTATTAAATCATATTGTATTATTATCATTATTATTATTTTACTGAGTATAATTGTAAAAATAATTATTATAAAAGTAATAATTCATTAATAAGATATTAATTAAAATAATATAAATAATGATATTAAAAAATCATTATATATTATATATGTAATTACTATATAATTATAGTTGTTAATTATATAGATGAAAAAACTTATTAACTGCAATTAATTGAATAATAATGATAATTATTGCAATAATGATTAGTAATTGCAATAATGATGATATGATGAATGATAATAATGATATGATGATGATAACGATAATAATGATGATAGTCATGATAATAATGATGATAATAACAGGAATTGTGCCAATATAATAAAACAAAAAGGTAAAAGAAAAAAAAATCGAAAAATTCGAAAAAAAGCGGCAAATGCTAGCGAAATGATAGCCTTTTGAGAGAGGAGGACTCCAAATGGACGTTTTTCCATCATTTTGATGCTTCTGGCAATTTATTAGGGTAATAATGATAATAATTACATGATTCTATTAATCATGACAATAATGAGGATTAAAAGTGAGAATAAAGAGAATTTGGATAACATTTGATGATGATATATTATCACTTATGATCATTATTATTCATCATTATCTCATTATATCATATATTATCTTATTATTATTTTTTATTATTATTATTATTATATATTATATACTTTAATATGAGGATTATGCCAAAAACTAGATGTATAACGGTATATAATAACACAATAATAAGAATAAGTATAATTATAATAAAGACGAAAATTGTTATAAATATGTTATTAATATCATTATTGTATATTATCATTAATTAGTATTTTACTGGTAGTCTAATTGTAAAAATAATTATTATAACAGTAATAACATTAAAGTATAACGGATCTAATTAAAATATGATATAATAATGATGCTTATAAAAAACGTTATTATGTGATATATGTTATTACTATATTATCGTTAGTTGTTATTAGTATAGATGTAAAAAATATATATTATACCTGCAATATTGCAATAATAATGATAATATTGCAATAATGTGATCAATAATTGCAATAATGATGATAATGATGATGAGAATGATGGATAATTAGTGATAATGATGATGATAACGAATATGATGATAGTCATGATAATAAATGATGATAATAACAGGAATTGTGTCCATATATAATAAAAAAAAAGGTAAAAGAAAAAACTCCCAAAAAGCGAAAAGCGGCAAATATTAGCGAAATATATAGCCTTTGAGAGTAGACTCCAAAATGGACGCAAAATGACGTTTTTTCCATTCATTTGATGATTCTGGCAATTATTAGGGTAATAATTAATAATAATTACCTGCAATTCTAGAATAATGCACCAATATGAGGATAAAAGTAGAATAAAGAGAATTTGGATACATTTATGATTATTAAGTATTATTACTATCATCCTTATTATTATCATTATTACCATTATTAGCATTATTATCATTATTATTATTCTTATTATTATTATTATTATGATTATTATTATTATTATTACTTTAATTATTAGTATTATGCAAAAATATATTATACCTGTAGCATAAACAATAATAATAATATAAGTATATATAATATACGAATTGTATAATATTGTTTATTATATCATGAGTGTTATTATTATCATTATTATTTTTTTACTGGTAGTATAATTGTACAAATACTTATTATAACAGTATAATTACAATATTAATTAAAATAATGATATAAATATGATTATAAACGTTATTATTGTTATTATATTGTTTTTACTATATTTTTTAGTTGTTTCTTAGAAAGATGTAAATATATATTATACCTGCAATAATTGCAATAATATGATAATTTTGCAATAATGAATATAATTGAGCAATAATGATGATATGATGATGATAATAGATGATAATGATGCTAATGAATGATGATACGATAATAATGAATGATAGTCATGATAATAATGAGGATAATACAGAATTGTGTCCATTATACTAAAAAGAAGGTAAGAAAAAAAATCCCCAAAAGGTCAAAAAGCGGCAAAATCTAGCGAATATAGCCTTTTGAGAGTAGACTCCAAAATGACGTTTTTTTCATTCAGTTGATGATTCTGGCATTATTAGTAATAATGATAATCATTACCTGAATTCTATTAATCTACCATAAGGATGATAAAGTGAGAATAAAGAGAATTTGGATGAACATTTGATGATTATTAGTATTATTACTATTATCATTATTATTATCAATTATTATCTTATTATCATTATTATCATTATTATTAAAATTATTATTATAATTAGCATAAAAAATAATAATGTTATTATTATTATTATTATTATTATTATTATTATTACTTTATTATAGTATTATTCCAAAATATATTCAACTGTAAGAATAACAAGTAATATAAATAATAATATAATTATAATAATACGAATTGTTTATAATATTGTTTATTAATATCATTATTTTATTATTATCATTTTATTATTTTTACTGGAGTATAATTGTAAACAATATTCTTATACGTAATAATTACAGTAATAACGATATTTAATTTAAAATAATGATATAATAATGATTATAAAACATTATTATTGTATTATTATTGTTATTACTTTATTATTGTAGTTTGTTATTAGTATAGATGTAAAAATAATATATTCTAGACGGCAATAATTGCAATAATACTGATAATTATTGAATAATGAGATAATAATTGAAATAATGATGATATGATGATGATAATGAATGATAATGATGATGATAACGATAATATGATGATAGTCCATGATAATAGATGATGATATAAACCAGGAATGTGTCCCATATTAATAAAAAAAAGGTAAAAGAAAAAAAATCCCAAGGTCGAAAAAGCGGCAAAATCTAGCGAAATATAGCCTTTTGAGAGTAGACTCCAAAATGACGTTTTTTTCCATTCATTTGATGATTCTGGCAATTATTATGGTAATAATGATAATAATTACCTGAATTCTATTAATCATGACAATAATGATGATAAAAGTGAGAATAAAGAGAATTGGATAACATTTGATGATATTAGTATTATTACTATTATCATTATTATTATCATTATTATCATTATTATCATTATTATCATTATTATTTTATTTATATTATTTATTATTATTATTTTATTCTTAATTATAGATTATGCCAAAAATATATTATAACTGTAATAATAACAATAATAATAATAATAAGTATAATTATAATAATACGAATTGTTATAATATTGTTATTAATATCATTATTGTTATTATTATCATTATTATTATTTTTACTGGTAGTATAATTGTAAAAATAATTATTATAACTGCAATAATTGCAATAATAATGATAATTATTGCAATAATGATGATAATAATTGCAATAATGATGATAATGATGATGATAATGATGATAATGATGATAATGATGATGATAACGATAATAATGATGATAGTCATGATAATATGATGATAATAACAGGAATTGTGTCCATATATAATAAAAAAAAGGTAAAGAAAAAAAATCCCAAAAGTCGAAAAAAGCGGCAAAATCTAGCGAAATATAGCCTTTTGAGAGTAGACTCCAAAATGACGTTTTTTCCATTCATTTGATGATTCTGGCAATTATTAGGGTAATAATGATAATAATTACCTGAATTCTATTAATCATGACAATAATGATGATAAAAAGTGAGGAATTAAAGAGAATTTGGATAACAATTTGATGATTATTAGTATTATTACTATATCATTGATTATTATCATTATTATTATTACTTTTATCATTATTATCATTATTATATTATATTATTATTATTATTATTATTATTATTAATTATTTATTATATTATTATTACTTATTATTATTATTATAGTATTATTACTTTAATATTAGTATTATTGCCAAAAAAAATTATTATTAACTGTTAATAATAACAATAAGTAATAATAATTAAAAAAAAAAAGTATAATTATAATAATACGAATTGTATTAATATTTTAGTAATATTCATTATGTTATTATTAGCATTATTATTTTTATCTGGGAGTATAATTTGTAAAAAATAATTATTATAACAGTAATAATTACAGTAAAACGATATTAATTAAATAATGATATAACCCAATGATTATAAACGTATTATTGTTATATTATTGTTATTACTATTATTATTGTTAGTTGTTATTAGATAGATGTAAAAAATCTATTATATAAATGCAATAATTGCAAATATAATGATAATTTTGCAATAATGATGATAATAATTGAAATAATGATGATAATGATGATGATAATGATGATAATGATGATAATGATGATGATAACGATAAAATGATGATAGTCATGATAATAATGATGATAATAACAGGAATTGTGTTATCATATATAATAAAAAAAAAAAGGTAAAAGAAAAAAAAAAAATCCCAAAGTCGGAAAAAGCGGCAAAATCTAAGCGAATATGCCTTTGAGAGTAGACTCCAAAATGACGTTTTTCCTTTTGTTTCCATTCATTTGATGATTCTGGCAATTATTAGGGTAATCATGATAATAATTACCCGAATTCTAGTAAATCATGACAATAATGAGGATTCAAAGTGAGAATAAAGAGAATTCGGATAACATTTGATGATTATTAGTATCATTACTATTATCATTATTATTATCATTATTATCATTATTATCATTATTATCATTTATTATTATTATTGATTATTATTATTTATTATTAGTATTATTATTATTATTGTTATTATTATATTGATTTAATTATTAGTATTATGCCAAAAAATATATTTATAAACTGTATAAAAACAATAATAATAATAATAAGTATAATTATTAATAAATACGAATTGTTATAATTATTGTTATTATATCATATTGTTATATTATATTATTATTATTTTCACGGTAGTGATTAATTGTAAAAATAATATATATAACAGGTAATAATTACAGTAAAACGATATTATTAAAATAATGATATAAATAATGATTATAAAAACGTATATTGTTATTATTATTGTTATTACTATATTATTGTAGTTGTTAATTAGTATAGATGTAACAAATATAATTATAACTTGCAAATAATTGCTAATAATGATAATAATTGCAATAATGATGATAATAATTGCAATAATGATGATAATGATGATGAGTAATGATGATAATGATGATAATGATGATGATAACGATAATAATGAGATAGTCATGATAATAATGTGATAATAACAGGGACATTGTGTCCATATATAATAAAAAAAAAAGGTAAAGAAAAAAATCCCAAAAGTCCGAAAGCGGCAAAAGCTAGCGAAAATATAGCTTTTGAGAGTAGACTCCAAAAATGACGTTTCCATTCAGTTTGATGATTCTGGCAATTATTAGGGTAATATGATAATAATTTACCCTGAATCTATTAATCATGACCATAATGAGATAAAAGTGAGAAATAAAGAGAATTGGATAAACATTTGATGATTATTAGTATTATCACTATTATCATATTATTATCATTTATTATCATTATTATCATTATTATCATATTATGTATTATTATTAGTATTATTATTATTATTATATTATTATTATTATTACTTTAATTAAGTAGTATTGCCAAAAAATATATTATAACGTAATAAATAACAATAATTAACTAATAATAAGTATAATTATAATAATACGAATTGTTATAATATGTTATAATATCAGTATTTTATTATTATCATAATTATTATTTTTACTGGTAGGTAGATAATTGTAAAAAAATTATTATAACAGTAATAATTACAGTAATAACGATATTAATTAAAATAATGATATAAATAATGATTATATTTAAAAACGTTATTATTGTTATAATTATTGTTATTACTAGTATATTGTAGTGTATTAGTATAGATGTAAAAATATATCAATTATATACGGAAATAATTGCAATAATAATGACTAATTATTGGAATAATGATGATAATAATTGCAATAATGATGATTAATGATGATGATAATGATGATAATTGATGATGATAACGCATAATAATGATGATTAGTCATGATAATCATGATGATCATAACAGGAATTGTGTCCAGATATAATAAAAAAAAGGTTAAAAGAAAAAAAAATCCCAAAAGTCGAAAAGCGGCAAAATCTAGCGAAATATAGCCTTTTGAGAGTAGACTGTCCAAAATGACGTTTTTTCCATTATTTTGATGATTCTGGCAATATTAGGGTAATAATGATAATAATTACAATGAATTCTATTAATCATGAAATAATGATGATAAAAGTTGAGAATAAGAGAATTGGATAACATTTGATGATTATTAGTATTATTACTATTATCAATATTATTATCATAATAGTTTCATTATATATTATTATTATTATATTATATATTATTATTATTATTATATTATTTATTACTTTAATTAATTTAGTATTATGCCAAAAAATCTATTATAACTGAATAATACAATAATAATAAATAATAAGTATAATTATAATATACGATGTTATAATATTGTATTAATTCATCATTATTGTTATTATTATCATTTATAGTATTTTATACTCGGTAGTATAATTGTGTAAAAATAATTATTATAAACAGGAATAGTACAGTAATAACGATTAGTAATTAAAATAATGATATAAATAATGATTATAAAAACGTTATTATGTTATAGATTGTGTTATTACATATTATATTGTAGTTGATTCATTAGTTTAGATGTAAAAAATATATTATAACTGCAATAATTGCAATGAATAATGATAATTATTGCCATAATGATGATAATAATTGCCAATAAGATGACTAATGATGATGATAATGATGATAAGATGTAATGATGATGATAACGATAATAATTGATGATAGTAATGATAATAATGATGATATATAACAGAAATTGTGTCCATATATAATAAAAAACAGTAAAAGAAAAAATTCCCAAAAGTCGAAAAAGCGGCAAAATCTAGCACGGAAATATAGCACCTTTGAGAGTAGACTCCAAAATGACCGTTTTTTTCATTCATTTGATGATTACTGGCAATTATTAGGGTAATAATTATAATAATACCTGAATTCTATATGAATCATGAGCAATAATGATGATAAAAGTGAGAATAAAGAGAATTCGGATTAAATTTGATGATATTAGTATTATTACTATTATCATTATTATTATCATTATTATCATTATTTCATCTATTATCATTATTATTATTATTATATTATTATTATTAGTATTATTATATTATTATTATATTATTATATACTTTTAATATTAGTATTATGCCAAAAAAATTATTATAACTGTAATAATAACAATAATAATAATAATAAGTATAATTATAATAATACGAATTGTTATAATATGTTATTAATATCATATCTGTTATTATTATCATTATATTATTTTTACTGGTAGGATAACTGGAAAAAATAATTATTATAACAGTACAATGAATGTTACAGTCAATAACGATAAGTAATTAAAATAATGATATAAATAATGATTATAAAAACGTGATTATTGTTATTCATTATTTTTATTATTATCCATTATTGTAGTTGTTATTAGCTATAGATGTAAAATAATATATATTAACTGTCAATAATTGCACAATAATAATGAAAATTATTTGCAAATAAGATGAGAATAATTGCAATAAATGATGATCAATGATGATGATAATGATGATAATGGATTGATAAATGATGCATGAGAACGATAAATAATGATGAGATAGGTCATGATAATAATGATGATAATGAACAGGATATTGTGTCCATATAAATAACAAAAAAAGGTAAAAGAAAAATTAAAATCCCAAAAGCGAAAAAGCGGCAAAAATCTAGCGAATATAGCCTTTGAGAGTAGACTCCAAAATGACGTTTTTCCATTCATTGATGATTCTGGCAATTATTAGGGTAATTAATGATAATAATACCTGAATTCGATTAATCTGACAATAATGATGAAAAGTGAGGAATAAAGGGAATTTGGAAAATTTGATGATTATTAGAATTATCACTACTATTTCATTATTATTATCAGTATTATCATTATTATCATTTATTTATTTTATTATTTATATATTATTATTTTGTATTATTATTATTATTATTAATATATTAACCTTAATTATTAGTATTATTGCAAAAAAATTATATTATAACTGTAAATATATAACAATAATAAGAATAATTAAGTATAAATTATAATAAGACGAATTGTTATAAATTGTTATTAATACATATATTGTTATTATATCATTATTATTCATTTTTCTGGTAAGTATAAATTGTAAAAAATAATTTTATAACAGTAATAATTACAGTAATAAACGATATTAAGTAAAATAATGATATAAATAATGATTATAAAAACGTTGATGTTATTATTATTGTTATTACATTATTATGTTAAGTTGTTATAGATATAGATTGTAAAAATATATATTACGTATAACGCAATAATTGCAATAAAATGATAATTATTGCAATAATGAATAGATAATAATTGCAATAATGATGATAAGATGATGAAATGATGATAATGATGATATGATGATGATAACGATAATAATGATGATTTAGTCATGATTAATAATGATGATAATAACAGGAATTTGTGTCCATATAAATAAAAAAATAGGTGTAAAAGAAAAAAATATCCCAAAAGTCGAAAAAAAAAGCGGCCAAATCTAAGCGAAATATAGCCTTTTGAGCGTAGACTCCAAAACTGACGATTTTCCTTCATTGGATGGATTCTGCAATTATTAGGGTAATAATGATAATAATTACCTGAATTCTATTAATCATGGACAATAAGCTGGATAAAAGTGAGGAATAAGAGAATTTGGATAAAATTTGATGGATTATTAGTATTATTTACTATCATCATATTATTATCCATTAATATCATTATTATCATATTATCGTCACCTGCCTCATTATTTATATTAGCTTATTCATGTATCTTCATATATCTATTATTATTAGACTTACCATATATTATTAGTTATTATTATATTACTCTTAATTATTAGTATTATTGCCAAAAAATATAATATAAACTGTAGTAATAACAATATATTAATAATAATTAAGTATAATGATAATAATACGAATTGTTATAATATGTCTATTAATACATATTGTATTATTATCATTATATTATTTATTACGGGTAGTAAATGTATTGTAAAAATACTTTTTATACACACTCACCCAAGTAACAATTACAGTAATAAACGAAGTATAAGAAAATCAACCAGTGATATCTAAATCACATGATCTTTCTTGTCATGAAAAACGTATTCATTGTTATTATTAATTGTTATTATGACCCTATTATTATTTGTAGTTGTTATTCATGTATAGAGGCAAAAACGATGATTATAACTGCAATAATTGCAATAAAGACTGATTAACTATTGCCATAATGATGCTAATAATTGCAATAATGATGATAATGAGCAGCATAATAGATTGATCAATGAGTGATAATGATGATGATAACGCATAATAATGCCCACGACCATAGTCATGATAATAATAGGATGATAATAAACAGGACCTATGTGTCCAATATATAATTAAAAAAAAGGTAAAAGAAAAAAAACCCAAAAAGTCGAAAAAAAGTGGCAAAAATCTAAGCGAAATAATTCCTTTTGGAGCTAGACTCCAAAATGACGTTTTTCTCATTCATTGATGGATTCTGGCACATTATAGGGTACTAATGATAATAATTACCTGAATTCTATTAATCATGACATAACATGAGGAATTGTAAAAGTGAGAATAAAGAGAATTGATGAACATGTGATGATTATTAGGTATTTATCAACCTATTAATCATTTATTATTATCATTATTATGCATATTATCATTATTATCATGCATTATTATTATATTATATTATTATTAGTATTGATATTATTATATTATTATTATTATTACTTTAAATTATCTAGTTATTTTGCAAAAAAACAAATATATTATAACGTATAATAACAATAATAATAATAATAAGTATAATTATAATAATCGAATTGTATAACTATTGATGTTTAATATCAAATTATTGTTTATATTTATCCACTCCAGTTATATTTGACTGAAAGTGATAATTGTATAAAATACATTATTGATAACTAGGAATAACTTACAGGTAATAACACGAATTAATTAAAAAATGATATAAATTAAGATTAGAAACAACTTTATTATGTTCATTATAACTGTTATTACTATTATTATTGTAGTGGTATTAGTATAGATGTAAAAATACTATATTATAAACTTGCAATAATTGCGAATAATAATGATTAATTATTGCAATAAATGATGATAATAATTGCAATAAATGGATGATAATGAGATGATAATGATGATAATGGATGATAATGATGATGATAAACGATCATAATGATGATATGTCATGATAATAATGAAGATAATAAAGAATGGGGGTCCATATATATAAAAAAAGGTTAAAAGAAAAAAAAACCCAAAAGTCGAAAAAAGCGGCAAAATCTAGCGAAATATGCCTTTTGGAGTAGACTCCAAAAATGACGTTTTTTCCATCATTGATGATTCTGGCAATTATTAGGGTAATAATGATAATAATTCTAATCTATAATATGAAATAATGATGATAAAATGAAATAAAGAGAATGGAAACATAGATATGATATATATGATAATAATATGATATATGATATTATTTAATAACAAATTAATGTATATATATATATATATTATAAAGATTATTATAATATATATTTGAAGTATTATAAATATTATTATCATTAAATCGAAATATTAGTAAGAATAAAATAATAAATAATGAAGTTTATTAATTATAATCATGTAAATTAGGTAAAAATTGATAAATTATGAATATTATTATTATTATTATATGTATAAATGATAAAAATAATTATATATAATATATTAAAATTATTAAATACTAATTAATTAATATAATTATAATTATTATTATATATTATTATTTATATTGTATTAGTTGATATTAGTTAATGTAAAATATATATATTTAACTGAATAATTGAAAAATAATGTATTATTCTAATAATGTAAAAAATTAATTAAATAATGTATATATATATGTATAATGATGATAATATTGATATAATAATTAATTATATTATATATATATGATAATAACAGGAATTTCCATATATAATAAAAAAGTAAAGAAAATAATCCAAAAGTGAAAAATGAAAAAATTAGCGAAATTAAGCTTTAGAGTAGACTCAAAATGACGTTTTCCATTATTATGATTGAAATTAGGGATAATAATGATAATAATACTAATTATTAATCATGACGATGAGATAAAATGAGAATAAAGAGATTAGAAAAATCAATTTGTGATATAGTATTAATTACATATAATTATTAATTACATTATATATTTATTCATTATTTATATTTTATTATTATTATAATATTATTACTTATTATTATTATATACTTTAATTATTATATTTCAAAAAATATATTATGATAATAATTAACAATAATATAATAATATTTTAAATTATAATTACAATTAGTTATAATATTTATTAATATCTTATGTTATATTATAATTATTATTATTTTATGTATATAATTAAAATATTATTTTATAATCATTATTAATTATAATATATTAATTAAAATATGATATAAATAATATTATAAAAATATTATAATTTAATATTAATTGTTATAATTATTATATTAGTTTATTATATTATTAAAAAATATTATTTATAAACTGAATAATTGAATTTATAATAATATATTAAAATATATATAATAATAATTAATAATGATGATATATAGTTAATGATATAATATTGATAATGATTAAGATAATAATGATGATAGTAGATAAAAGATATATAACAGAAGTTCCAATATAAATAAAAATAAGTAAGAAAAAAATCCCAAAAGTGAAAAGAGAAAATAGCGAAATGATAAGCTTTGAATAGATCAAATATACGTTTTCGATATAATTGATGATTTGGCAATATATGGGAAAATTGAAATAAAACAATCAAAATCACAAAATGAGTAAAATAGGAATAAAGAATTTGGAAAATTAAAGATTGTATTATCATTATTTATGATTATATTTATCATTATTTATTATATTACTATATATTATTATTATTATTATTATATTAATTATTATTATTAATTTGATATTATTATATTATTATTTTTAATTATTATCTATAAAATAATTATAATTATATCATTAATAATATA
>NW_023661873.1:0-16901 GCF_015228065.2 Penaeus monodon | reverse complement strand
TTTTTTTAAAAGGGATTTCCCCAAAAAATTTTTTCTTTGGCCTTTTGGAATTGTTTTTCTGCCCCACATACACTCTATGGGACTTTTTTATTGAAGTACCAGGTGTCTTTTAAAATTTCCTCTTTGGGGGGTTCATTACCCAAAGACAGTGGGCCAAGGCATTCTAAAAGACTTGCCGTTGCCCTTGTTTTTTTTTCATTTTGGATATGCTTGTGGCATTTGGGCGGGGCCAAACACCCATGGTGTAGAATAGTGCCATAATTGCATCCCTAATTCTTCCCCCAAAGGCCACACTGCCCAAAGGAAAGGTTTCTGGGACCCCTCCCTGACATGCGGTGGCTTTTGGCTTTTGAGAAAACGATCTCAGGGAAAGTTCAGGAAAAAAATTCAAAACCCAAAAATTTAACATCCCCACAGTGCAGGTATCAGCTTTTTGGGAGCTAGGGATTGTTTCTGATCAGGATGATCAAGCTTTTTACCCGTGTGGTTGGCAGCATGCGACATGATCCCTTTTGTGAAGCAAAAGTCCCCTTTTTTAATGACAATGTCATTGTTCCTTGAAAACACTACGCATGGGGAAAGCATTAATTGATTAAAGCCATAATATTCCACTTTAGACCCTTTTGGTAGCTCCGACTTTTGTGAGTTTGACTTTTCCATTCAGGCTTTATTTGTTATCTTTTCTCTTGGGGCCCTTTAAACTGGGTAAGGTCATCTTGTTTGTGGCTTCAAGTTCCCTGTTTTGGCTCTGCCTGTGGGGGATGCCAGGTTGAAGTGAAGGGGAAATTTGGCCTGGGGGTGAGTTTGGGGGTGTTTTGGCTCTGTTTTACTTCCTCCTTTCCGGGCTTCAAAGTTGGGTCAGCCGTCATGGCAACGGACTAAATTCGCCTCCTCCTCAAATCCAAAAGGTTTTACTGCAGTGACTAAATCAGTCACAGGAGAGTCATGTTTTCCTCAAAAAAAGAGATTATCGTCTCTTGGAAGGTTTTTGCAGTGCTCTTCGAACATTTATTCCTTTTTTTCATTCTTTGGTTGGTTGAAAACTCCTTTTTATTGGAGATATTCGGTGTCGGCTGTGGATGGGCTTCCTTCCTCTTAGAAGGTTGGGAAGCCTTTTCTCTTTTGTTCTGTCCACAGACATGGGTGCCTGGGGGAGCAGAAACAAAGTAATGGTCGATTTTAGCAACCTCTTGGTGCTTGAGGGCCGCCTTCTTTCCTGGCAGAGCAAGCCGGGCTCCAGGTGTGGTACATCTTGGCACAGTTGGAACATTTGGTCCCTTTTTCCTTCCTTGTGTGCCTTGAAGCACACCCCGGTTTTGTGTGTCCTTGCTGCAGGCATCACATTAAGGCTTGGGCCTTTGCAGCTAGCTGGTGGTGATTGTATCTTTGGCACTTAAACACGAAGTGGCTCAGGCACATAAGTCAATTGGCTGGTCAGATATAGCTGGGGTCAAGCAGGTACTGTTCAGTTGGTAGCGAATAGGTCCCGCGACTGCCATCAGCACTATGATAGTGGTCGTATATTTTCTATTACCCTTGTGGCTCTTGGGAGTTTTTGAGCCTCAACTATAGCTTCCCCTCGTTGGGCTCCATGGTGAGGGGGGGGGGTGAGGAAATGAAGAATTCTAATTTGGGAGTACTAAAAATTTTACAAAGACCTAGCTCTCTCCCTAATGAGCTATGCAATCCCCTAAACCATTCCCCTCTGGAAATTTCCAGTTTCCAAAGGGCAATAATGGGAATCGTAATGGTTCCTGGGCTCCCAAACCAGGTAAGAAGGAAGTACCTAGTAGTGAAGACCATAGGTGATGTATCAATCGTGGATATTGATAATTTTGAAGTGAATCGGAAAATAGTTGAGGTATTTCAATGTGATCCTCGCATCACCCCGCAGCGAGATGGCAACTAATAGCTAAAGCTTTTGTCACCAGACGAGAGTGACCATTTGCGTGCGATATGCGATACCCCCTGGCGCTCAGGTTCATGTTCTCACAAAACCCTCCCCCCCTAATGGAAGCCGCCTTGCCGCGGTGGGGGGGGCTTGAGGTCCCAATGATCTGGTGAGCCGGACCAGAGGGTTACCCATACTGGAGGGGTCACCAGTGAGGGATGAGACAAAATGGCTTCCTGGTGCACCAAGGCCTATTGAGAGGGATGTGCACCCACCCCTGGTTCATTCCATCTTGAACCAAGGAGAACTCTCCCATGTGTGTTTGCCATGCGTGGCATCCCGTATTACCAGGAGACAGGAGTCCTGGAGGTTGAGCGATGCTGCACGCTGCGCCATGCAGCTAGCAACACACCTTTTGGTTTACTTTATTCTGGTTAGACGGGTGGCTTGATCAAGGCCCGGTCAAGTCAATCGGCTATGGCTAGGGTCAAGCAGGTACTATTTAGTCGGTAGCGCATAGGTTCCGCAACTGCCATCAGTACTATAATAGTGGCTGCGTATGTTTCCTCATTACCCCTGTGGCTGTTGGGAGATTTTGAGCCCAACTATAGCTTCCCCTCGTTGGAATTCCATGGTGGGTGGGGGGGGGGGTGAGGAAAGGGAAGAATTCCAATTTGTATGAGTACTAAAAAATTTTACAAAGATCTAGCTCCCTCCCTGACAACCTACGCAATCCCCCGACCATTCCCTCTGGAACATCACGTATTGTCACTTTGGAACCTTTCCAGCTTCCCAAAAGGGGCAAGAATGGGAATCGTAATGGTTCCCGGGCTCCTAAACCAGGTAAGAAGGGGAAAAGTCCTCGTCAATCCACTAAGGAAATCTTACCTGGTAAATATGAAAACATTTCATATAGTAAGTACCTAGTAGTGAAGACCATTGAAGGTGTATCAATCATGGATCTTGATATTTTCGAAGTACATCGAAAATTTGTTGAAGTATGTCACCGTGATCCTCGCATCACCCCACAGCTGATGGTAGCCTAGAAAGTTGAGGTTTCGTCACCAGACGAGAGTGACCGTCTGCGTGCGATATGCGACATTCCTGGGGCTAAAGTTTCATGTTCTCCTCAAAAAAACCCTCAATCAGTGTAAGGGAATTGTCTTTTCCGAGACCTGATGAGGTATTCTGAGGAGAAACTGTTAGAGGAACTAGAGAATTTTAATGTAGTGGCAGTAAAACGTTTTAAGAAAAAAGTTGATGGTTTTGGGGAACAGTCTACCCCAAAGCTCTCTCTTCTAACTTTTAATACGTTGGCCCTTTCCCAAAGAATCAGTTAAGTTGGGCCCATGGTACCACCTCAGGTAAAGCCATATGTGCCCAACCCTATGCGGTGCTTCCACTGCCAGGGTTATGGGCATGGAGCCAACCTTGGCATTTTAAGGAAAATGGAAACCAAGAATATATGTAAAGTGTGGTACCACTGGTCATCAAGGAGAGGACAACTGTCCGGGCCAATATGCTTTTACCACTGCAAAGCTCATGAAGCTTCTTCAAACCCAGTGTAAAAGGTTACAAATTTGAGAAAGAAGTATTGATAAAAAGGGAGCAGGAGAAAGTTAGTTTTCCAGAGGCAAGCGACATGCCCGTGTGCTGTTTGCACAGCCAGGTAAATCCTTTGCTTCGGTTCTGGCTCATCCCCCTTTCCCCACCAACCCTTGCCCTCCAATCCCCTTCTTACACCACACACTCTCCCCACTCTTTTAAACCTCAGCCCCCAAATTTGCTGAAACTGCCTCTGGTGAATTCCACCAGAAACGGAGTAGGAGTGAGGTCTATTGAAGAGACTCCTCCTCCCAAAGTAAGGTCTTTGGAGCCATCAGGTGAGGCTCCAGAAGCCTCAATGGTGACAGCCCAGGCTGCCACCATATCCACAGGGGCCTCCGCTGCTAGGCAGAATGCCCCTGAAGGAAAATCTCGGGTTTGTCCTTTGCCCAGGCAAAGGAATCCTGAGTCTGTTCAAAAGACTCATCTCAAGGTGGGGTCTTTGGAGCCGTCAGGAAGGGCTCCAGGGGTCTCAACGGTGACAGCCTCCAGCTGCCACCACATCCACAGGGGCCTCTGCTGCCTAGGCCAGAATGCCCCTGCAGCAAAGGCTCAGGTTCGTTCTTTTTCCCAGGCAAAGAAATCCTGAGCCTGTAAAAAGGAGCCTGTGGAAACTGTTCAAGAGACTCTCCCAAGACCTGGAAAGGGACAGCCTAAAGGTGTAGGGCAAACCTTGTCCCAGGTGCTGCCAAACACCTTATGAAAAAATAGTTTAAAGAACTGGATACCCTAATCCAATGGAACTGTCAGGGAATTCATGCAAAATGGGAAGAACTCCGACATCTGATAGCTTCATGTAACCCAGTTTGTGTATGCCTACAAGAGATTATGACCAGGGAAAATCATCCGTTTTCCCTGAGAGGATTCCAAATTCAAGCCCATTATGGGACTGTTGCATCTATCTACCTTCCTCCACATAATCTCAACATAAATGATTTGGAAGATCTACTTGGGCAGTTGCCACATCCATTTCTACTCTTGGGAGATTTCAATGGTCGGCATCACCTCTGGGGAGACACTTTGTGCAACCCTCGGGGAAGGGCCCCCCTGGAGTCTTCTTGCCCTCCTAAGAATAGATGCAGTTTTATTGAACAGTGACACTCCCACACATTTCCAAATTCAAACTGGGACATTCTCCAATATAGACCTGTCAATTGTCTCACCTGATTAACAGATGAATTTCACTTGGCAGGTTATGGAAGACTTACATGGAAGTGACCATTTTCCAATATTTTTGAGGGGGAGGTGAATGGTATTCCAGCCAATGGGGTGCCAGAGATGGCAACTTGAACGCGGACTGAATCTTTTTAGATCAACGCAGTATTGCATGGATCTGAAAAGATTTCCATGGTGGTCTATGAATGCCAACAAAGCGCAGAGCAAAAAGCTGCCTTTTAAAGGGAGTTGAAAACGCCCCGTGAGTAACCTGAATCCCTACAAAAGACCGAGCCAAGGGCCCGGAGAGGCTAAAGGAGGCCAACCGGACGTCATCGAGACAAATATGTCTCCTTGATTAACTCTGGACCCCCCCTTTTGCATGGGTATGGGACAAGGTGCTAAGATCGCTGGGAAAAAGCACATCACTGTCCACCTGCTTTGAAATTGATGGCTTCATCACGATAAAAAAGATGTTTCTAAATGAGCTAGTAAATCCATGGCAAGTTCCTTGGAGCATCTTACACGCCGATTCTCCACTCTTCGGCTGAACAGGAACGGGCACCCAGTGTCGTTCTTCAGTAGGTTGCAGCAGAACTTCATACAACTGCCATTTTGAGCAAGAGATGGACTCTGCTTGCAGCTCTTGCCGTAAGACTGCCCCAGGAAGTGGGCGATATTCCATACCAATGAATCTCCTTCAAGAGCTCCCAGAAGTTCTTTTGGACCTATTTCATAGTTATAGGGAGAGGGTACAGTGCCTCCACATGGAAAGAGTTATAATATCCCGTCCCTAAAACCTGGCAAAAAGCTTCCACACGGAAATTAAAGACCAATTTCCCCCACCAGCTGCATCTGCAAGCTGATGGAGAAAATGGTAAACTTCAGGTTTTTGGCTGCTAGAAAAGGAAAACGTGCTGACTCTATATCAATATGGGTTAGAAGATTGAGCTCGACCACAGATGCACTTGTAAGGATGGAAACTTCTATACAGAATTCCTTTGCACAGCGACGTCACATGTTAGCCCGTTTCTTTGACTTGAAAAGCTTATGATACTAATTGGAAGCAGGATACTCAAGAAGTTGTATGACATTTGGGTTTTAAAAAGTGATTACACCCTCATACAAAGCCTTCCTGCTACAGGAAAAGAGTTCTAAACAGTTCTCTAACCTGGGAAGACACTGGAAGGGGTCCCCAAGGGGTTTTTTTAATTCCCCCTTTTCCTTCTAAAATGACATTGTTAAAAGGGTTTTTCCAAGTTCCTTTTCTCATGTAATCGTAATGTATGCTTTCACTGCTACTGCTCAGGAGGAGGCTTACAGGATGTGCAGGGACACATGCAGGCCCGCAATAAAACAGAATTGTTTTCAGTCACAAACATATCATGGGTCAAATTTTCCCCAAGAAGACCATGCCCATACATTTCCAAAAACGAGGAAACTTCCATCCTTTCCCCCTATTTAGGAGCAAACCCACTGCCCAAATTTGTCCAAAAGGTGAAGCACTTGGGTATTTTTGACTCAAGAATTACATGGGTGGCCTCACATAAACAGTTGAAAGTAAGGCAACAAAAGAATTGTTTTTGCGGGTTCTTCACAAACTATCTTGGGTGCAGACCGCACAACGCTTATCGCTTTACGAACGCTTATTCGTAGTAAGCTTGATTATAGAAAGGAAGCTTATTCATCTGCAACTCCACTGTTCTACGGATTTAGACTCGGTTCATAATGAAGCTTCAGTCTGTACTGGGGCTTTCAGGTCTTCACCTGTGGAGTCCCTGTATGCTGAGAGTGGAGAACCCCCCCTTTCATACACCGAGAAACATGAACATGATTTACTAACGAGATACAAAGGATTTTGAGGATTCCCCCCTACATCCAGATTGGTTTTCAACCCCTTTAAGATAGCCAATCCTGTTAGGGAGATGAGGAATCTTGTGGAGATCTTTAAATTTTAAAACTCTCCCAAGGTTCTGGCTGTTGGAATCCCCAATTCCCCCCTGGACTAATCAAGTCGAGCTGGATTTGGTCGAATTGGGAAAGGGGAAAATCAGAGCCGAAGTCAAAAAAGAAATTTCTTAGTATATTTCAAGACCAAGGGTCAGAAGCCCAAAATATACAGATGGTTCGAAATCTGAAAATGGTGTGGGCTTTGCGCATGAGAGAGAGATTGGACTGCATCTGGCAGTCATTCCTCTACAGCTCTATCTTCCATGCAGAGTTAATGCCATCCTTGGGAAGACGACCTTAGAGATCTACGCCTTCATTGTGTATTGGAAAATCTCGTAGTGCTTGTCAGCAATAAAGCTTAAACTAGCACCATCCCGAAAGGGAGGTTCAAGATTGGCTTGACCCGATGTCAACACCCAAAAAGATAACCATTGTGTTGTCCGCCCTTGGTACAGTGAAAAGCGAGCTACAGAAGCACAAGGCACTGGTTTCAGCTTGTAGATGCCGTTTTCCTCTCCCACCCACCCGAACCTGAAAATAGGAGTTGTCTTCAATAATTGAAGGAACAAAAAATGGATACCCCTACCAAAAAAAACGCATAATTAGGATTTGCAATTTGGGTTTTACTAGCTCCCCCTAAACAAAAATGAATTTCATTAGGCCAAATCGCACTTGTGAAGATGAGAGCCATTTCGTTTCCCCATAGGAAAAATTCAAATTCTCAACCCAAAGCCTATGTACTCGCTCCATATAACTAAAAAGTATTGGGGGATGTGCTGAGGGTTTATTAGTTTCCTGAGGAGCAATTTTCAAAAAATAATTAGCCCTAGATTTTGCAAATTTATATATTCATAAATATTAGGATTTTAGTTTTTTGCTTTGTAAAAATTTTAATTTTAAGTTTCAATAATTTAATTTCATTTAAAAAATTCCCTTTAAAACTTTGGGTTTCGCGGCAGATAATTTGAATAATCAATCACAAAATCAATCGGTAACCCCCTACGGAAGCCGCCTTGCCGCTTGGGGGGCTTGAGGTCCCAATATCTGGGACGCGACCGAGGGGTACCCATACTGGAGGGGTCACCAAGTGAGGGTTGAGACAAAAAAGGTTCCTGTGCACCAAGGCCTTTAAAAGAGGGATGGTGCACGCACCCTGGGTTTATTCCATCTTGGACCAGGGGAAAAATTTTCCCCCATGTATTTGTCGTGGTGACACTGCAGTGATCTTTGACTATTTAGGCAAGTCAATTAATCTATTCATCTCTCAATTATCTATCTTTAAGTTCAGACTTACCAACGGAGCGGCCGAGCGGTAAGCACTCTCCGAAGGCATGGTGGGTCGGGGATAAATCTTACTCTTGAATTTGTTACAGAATATATAAGAAATCAAAGAGCCTGAGCACAACTCTTTGTTTAAAACAGAATACAGGGCAAAGAAAACGGATATAAAATGATATTTTAATTAAGTGGCATGAGCAAAATCACAAAAGACAATTCATAACAAAACTTGTGTAAAAAACTGCATCACACTACTTATCTTACATGGTCTGTCTCATAACGTCCATTCACCACTGGATACAAAAATAAAGGGCTCGAGTATGGCCTCTCTCCAATTCGTTTTACAGCAGGAGGTTTCCTATTCCGGCAGTCTTCCAGGATCTCTGGCTTTCGAAAGAAAGCCTCACTGCTATAAGCAAACTGCTCATTGGATGGGGAGAGAGAGGACCTGTAGCTTCGGCATTCGAGCGAGAGTCTCGGTTTTCTTACAGACCCCCCCGACAGCGTCTTCAAGGCAGCAAGCAAACAAGGAGGGTTAAAGGGGGTTTCTGAAACCCCAGTGTCCATGTGTTTTTTTCTTAATTTATATGAGATGCAGTAATAAGAATTGTAATACAATAAAGCAGTAATTAACAGAATGCACTTTTCATAGTCTTTGGGGTGCACCACGTAATAATTAAGGTGGTCAAGAGAGGAAGTTCCGTGCGTCCAGCTCTGCCACGAATAGCTTAGAATCCCCTCAAAGATAGTCCCGATAGTCCAAAGATAGTTCACTACAGCATCTCGTATTAGCAGGAGACAGGAGTCCTGGAGGTTGAGCGATGCTGTACACTGCGCCCTGCAGCTAGCAACACACCTCTTTGGTCCTTTATTCTGGTTACACGGGAGGCTTGACCAAGGCCCCGTCAAGTCAATCGGCTGGTTAAATATGGCTAGGGTCAAGCAGACACTATTCAGTCGGTAGCGCATAGGTCCCGCGACTGCCATCAGTACTGTAATAGTAGCTGCGTATATTTCCTCATTACCCCTGTGGCTGTTGGGAGATTTTGAGCCCCAACTATAGCTTCCCCTTGTTGGGCTCCATGGTGGGTGCGGGGGGGGGGGGGTGAGGAAATGAAGAATTCCAATTTGTATGAGTACTACAAATTTACAAAGATCTAGCTCTCTCCCTGACGGCCTACGCAGTCCCCTGACCATTTCCTCTGGAACATCACATGTTGTCACTCTGGAACCTTTCCAGCTTCCAAAGGGCAAGAATCGGAATCGTAATGGTTCCTGGGCTCCCAAACCAGGTAAGAAGGGGAAATGTCCTCGTGAATCCACTAAGGAAATCTTACCTGGTAAATATGAAGGCATTTCATATAGTAAGTACCTAGTAGTGAAGACCATTGATGGTGTATCAATCATGGATCTTGATATTTTTGAAGTACATCGAAAAATTTTTGAAGTATGTCCATGTGATCCTCACATCATCCCACAGAGAGATGGTAGCCTGATAGTTGAGGTTTCGTCACCAGATGAGTGACCGTCTGTGACATTCCTGGGTCTCAAGTTTCATGTTCTCACAAAACCCTCAATCAGTGTAAGGGAATTGTCTTTTCCCGAGACCTGATGAGGTATTCTGAGGAGAAACTGTTAGAGTGTATTGGGCCCACTTTCCTCTCTATGGTCAAAGCCACTATTTCCCTTCTACTGGGAAATCCACTCGGGCTTTATCTAGAGGGGGCACAATTAATTAACGTCAAGTGTGAGCTCTCCTGTATCATTACCTGAGTCAACTCTTGATGAACCCACACTATAAAATATAATAATCATAAGAGGGGTTACTGATGATCTAATTTCAGTCTTAGAGGTAACCGAGAGAAGGGTAATATCAAACAATTGATAATCTTACATTTCTTGATATATTGAATTATAAATCATTAACTTGTACAACTAAAAAAAACTTAATGACACAGAGGCCACTTCTCCACTATGTGTGTATTCCTTCTTTTTATGTCTCCCTTCCCTGATCCTTTGTCTGTACAGACTTTCCCCTCAATTCCTTCATTTTTTCCTGTATCAGTTCAGAGGATTCCTAATGCTGGCACACCTCTTTACAATCTGGTGGATCTCTCCAAGTACTTCTCAGGAGCAAACACCAAAAAACCGAACAAAGCACAAAACACAAACCCCTTCTAAAAAAAATGAGAACAATGTTCTATTTTAAGGATGATAAACAATAAAAGGTTCAATATAACTAATTTCGGTAGGACCTAACTACCTTTGACAAACAAAACACTTGCATAGATTCTGCCCATTATTATAACCGATCTGAGTAGTTTTATATTTCTTACTTATATTATATTTATGAACCCTCATTTTTAGCATAGATAGTATTTTCTATTATAACTCAATAACACTTTACTCCTTGATGGGTTTTCAAATCCTCATAATAACAGAGAGACTCTGAATGGTATCCAATTGCCACGTGTCAGCACACTAGCTCTTTCGATCATCTACCCGGCACTTGTTTCGTTTCTTTCTCTCTCTCTCTTTGGTTAGACTCTATATCAGGGTTAGCTATTGTATATCCGACATTTTAACATCTACTCAATCACATATATTAAAAGCATATTGTTTCGTCTTAATCATACCTACATAATCCGGAACTTAATAAATTTCTCCGAAACAAAATGAATACATCTGTTTCTTCATTAAAAATATCCATTTATAACCCTTAATATAATAAGCAACAGTGATATAACTGCTGCGTACCCCTATAATTAAGAGAATGCCTTGTGGGGTAAACAAAAAAAACTGACCTTTGTAGGGTAGACTCGCATATTTCACTGTTTCTTATCTTATTGTAATAATTAAACGTATATACCCTATACAAAATAGTAACATAAGTATCATCTTTCTAAGAAAATAAAATATCTCTTTCTAATAATTTTAAATACTAATTATCTTACCAGCTAAAGACTATTAAATAGGTATACATAATTAACGATATGAGTAAAGACCAGTAAGTTGGTATCGCAAGTGAGTCCCAGACGATATTTTGGTCATTCTTACTTTCATGACTTAGCGCTCAGTACAGAGGAACTAGAGAATGTTATGTGTGGCATAAACGTTTTTATGAGAAAGTTGAATGGTTTTGGACGTCGACACCAGTTCTTCTTCTACTTTTAACACATTAGTCCTTTCAGAATCGGTAAGTTAGCATGGTACCACCTCAAGGTAAAGCCATATGTGGCCCACCCTATGCGGTGCTTACCACTGCGTGTTAGGCCATGGATCCACTCTTGCACGTTTTAAAGAAAATGGGCACCAAGAGTATGGTTAACGGTGTGTACAACAGGTCATCAAGAGAATGACACTGTCCATGTTCCATGATGGCTGTTACCACTGTAAAGAACTCATGAGCTTTCTTCAAAGCAATGTAAAAGGTACAAATTTGAAAAGGAATTATTGGTATAAGGAGCAAGGAGAAAGTTAGTTTTCCAGAGGCACAGCGACGTGCCCCTGTGCTGTTTGCACAGCCCGGTAGGTCCTTTCTTCGGTTCTAGCCCATCCTCCTCCCACCAACCCTTGCCCTCCAATGCTCATACCACACACCACTCTGCCACTCCCTCTAACCCTCAGTCCCAAATTGCCGAACTGCTCTGTGAGGTTTCACCAGAAAACGGAGTAGGAGTGAGGGTCTATTTGAGGAACTCCTCCTCCCAATGTAAGGTCCTTTGGATCCATCATTTAAGGCTCCTAGGAGACCTCAACGTGACGCTCCAACAGCCACCACATCCACAGGGGCCTCTGTCTGCTAGGCAGAATGCCCCTGAAGTAAGGCTCCACGCACGCCCTTTGCCCAGGCAAAGGAATCTGACCTGTGCAAAGACTCCAGCTGACAACACATCCACAGGTGCCTCCGCTTCTAGACAGAATGCCCTTAGCAAAGTCTCTGGCCGTTCTTTGCTGAGCAAAGAAATCTGAACCTGTCCAAGGGAACCTGTGGAAACTAGTTCACAGGTACAAAGCATTAAAAAGGTACTCCACAGGTAAACACCATTAAAAGGTAACTCCGGATCATGGAAGGGACAGCCTAAAGGTGTGGGGCAAACCTTGACCACAGGTGGCTTGCCAACACCTTATGAAGAAATAATATACAGAACTGGATACCCTAATCACTGGAGCTGTCAGGGATTCATGCAAAAATGGGAATAACTGCAACACTGATAGCTTTCATATAATCCAGTTGTGTATGATCTACAAGAGATTATGACCAGGCTAATGATGCTAAAGTCAAGTCATTTGTGAGGCTGCCAAGAGCCATTAACGTCGCACAAGTTAAGTGGAAAGATGTGCACATTCTCAACAAGAAGACGTAGTATGCTTGTCTCCCCCATATACCATTTCCTGAAGAGGAATTCCAAATTCAAGCCCTATTATGGGTCTTTGACCACTGCCACTATAGAGGAGTAGAGTAATGGTATGTCAAGATATTCCCTTCAGCCCATCCACCTGCAGACAACACTGCATTGGGGGGTGAATGGCTGTGAGAATAGGCTTGACACGACTTACACTGTTGCATCCATCTACCTTTCCTCCACATATCTGACATTAAAGATTTGTGAAGATCTACTTGGGCAGTTGCCACATCTATTTGTACTCTTGGGAGATTTCAATGTCGGCTCCCTCTGGGGTACCTTGTGCACCGCTCGAGGAAGTGCCTTGGAGTCCTTGTTCTTAAGAGTAGATGCATTTTTCTGAACAATGACACTCTCACACATTTCTAAATTCCAACTGAAACATTCTCCAATATAGACTATCAAATGGCTCCCTGATTCACAGTGTGACTTACATGGGACATGTCATGGAATACTTACATGGAATGACCACTTTCCAATCTTTTTGGAGGAGGTGAATATGTATTCCAGCCAATGGATAGCAGAGATGGCTACTTGAACATTGGACTGGAATCTTTTTTATGATCAACTGCAGTATTGCAAGATCTGTGAATGGTTTCCAGTGTGTTTCAAGATGCTGTTACATCACGTTTCACTCACGAATTCACCTTGCAGCAGAAGCATTCCATTCCAAAAGTCCGGACATTACTGTCGACCTCCAGTAACCAGGGTGGTCTGATGAATTGTCAACAGCTTCCAGAGCAGAAATGCAGTTGAAACTGACGCCCCGCATTGTAACCTTGATCATTACAAGACCCAAGCTAAGGCCAGGCGTGTGCTAAAGGAGGCTAGACAGACGTCTTGAGAATTGTATGTCTCCCTTAATTAACTCTGGTACCCCCCCTTAGAGCATGGGTATGGGACAAGGTGTGTAAGATACGCTGGAAAAAGAGCACATCCATGTCACAACCCTGCTCTGAAGATAGATGCATATCATCACAGACAAATTTGATGTTTGCAAATGATCTGCTAATCCAGTGGCAGAGATCTCCCTCGGCCGCTCTTACACTGCTCGATTCTCCACCTCTTGGGCTGAGCGGAACCAACACTAGTGCCGTTCTTTAGTAGGGATGCAGCAGAACTTCCATATCAACTTTCGCATTTTGCGCAAGAAGAGGGAGTCTGCTTTGCAGTCTCTGCAGTAAACGGACCCAGGAGTCGATATTCCATACAATGTATCTCACTTACAGAAGAGCTCCCAGAATTCTGTTTTGACCTCTTCAATAGGATCATAGGGAGGCACAGGGCCTATCCACATGGAGAAGCTATTATATTCTGTTCCTAACCTGTCAAAGATTGCTTCCACCCAGTAATTACAACCAATTTCCAAACCAGCCTTTCATCTTGCAAACTGATGAGAATGTTAAACTCGTTGGACATGGCACTAGAAAAAGAAAATGTGTTGACCCATATCAATAGGGCTTTAGAAAATTTATATCGACCACAGATGCACTTGTGAGGATGGAACTGCTATACAGATCCTTCGCACCGACGTCAATGATAGCAGTCTTTCTTTGACCTGAAAAGGCCTACGATACTACTTGGAAGCAGCATACTCATGAAGCTGTAATGACCATTGGTTTAGAGGAGACATATACCTACCTTCATACAAGGCTTCCTTGCTTGACAGAAGTTTAGAGTTTCGGGTAGGAACCGTTTCTCTAGACCTGGAAGATCAGCTGGAAGGGGTCCCACATAGGGAGTGTCTTAAAGTTGACCCTGTTTGCATTGCTATACATGACATCATAAAGGTTGTTTCCAAGTGCGGTCTCATGTAATCTGTAAATGTGGATGACTTTACACTGTACTGGCTCAGGAGGAAACTTACGATGTGCAAGGACCATAGTGAGCTTATTCATCTGCAACTCCCAACTGTTCTCTCTCCGGGATGTTGGACTCAGTCATAATGAAGCTCTCATTAATCTTTACTGGGCTTCAGGTCCTTCACCTGTGGAGTCCTGTATGCTGACAGTGGAGACTCACCCTTTCATTACACGGGACTACTGAACCGTGATTTAACTACACGAGACTAAAGAATTCCGGATCTCTTATATCCAATTGGTTTTCCAACCCCCTTCATAAATAGGCCGATCCGATGGTAGAGAATGAGGAATCGTGTGGAAGAGCTTAATTTAAGTCTCACCTAGGTTCTGGCTGTTGGAAGTTCCCACAATCCCCCCTTGTACTAATCAAGTCGGCTGGATTTGGTCGGAATTGGAAAGGGGAGAGATCGAGAGAATCAGAGAGAGATTTCTCAGCACATTTCTAGTACCAAGGATCAGATGCAATATTACAGATGGTTCGAAATCTAAATAGTGTTGCTTTTGCAGCAGTGAGCAGAAGGAGGACCGCATCTGGCAGTCTTTCTCTAGAAGCCTCGATCTCACTGCGAGGTTACTTGCCATCCTTGCAGCATTAAGATGACTAGATTCCTTACGACCATTCTGTTGTATATATTGTGGACTCGTATGCTTGCAGGCAATCAAAGAGTCTAAACTCCATCACTCCGTAGTTAGGGAGGTTTTCAAGATTAGGCTTGCAATTGATGTCAACCGTAAAAGATAACTAACTGCAAGTCTCTCTCCATCTTGCCAGCGTTAAAGAATGACTAGGATGTTACAAACCATAACTGTTGTAAGTAGATTGTGGACTCTCGTAGTGCTTGCAAGCATCATAGTTTACACTCATCCTCCAGTAGTGAGGGAGGTTCAAGATTGGCTTGCATTGATTGTCAACATGTAAAAAGATAACTCTAACGTTTTGGGTCCTCCAGCACATGTTGGTATCTTGGGAAATGCGGCTGATCAGAAGGCCAAGGCAGCCTGCCATCAGCTTGGATGCCTCCGTTTTCCTCTCCCAACACCACTTAAAAACCGGACGAACCGAAGCTGAGGAGTTGTCTTCGTGATAGATGGAGGGAAAAAATGGAGGCATACTCTAGAAAGAACTACGAGAGATTAGAGATGATCTTGGCAGTTGGAGTGACTAGCTCCATCACAACCGAAAAGTAGAAGTCGAATCGGTCAACACGAGACCTGACTCATGGACCGATGAGGCTAAAGTCAAGCACTTTGTGAGGCATGCCAGAGCCTTAACGGTCGCACAGGTAGTGGAGAAGATTGCAACTCTCAGTACCAAAGACGTAGTACGTGTCTCCCCCATATACAACTGAAAAATGTATTAGGGAGGATTGGTGAACATAGAGGTCTTAATTATTTCCCTTAGGGAGGCTAATAATTTTCAATAAAATCTTAATTATGCATAATATTTTATGCAATAATTATATCTTAAAGCATAAATTTATGCTTTGATTTTTAATATATTTTATTGTTATTGTTGTAAGATATTTTCTGATAGATTTTTAAGTTTAATATTCTAATATTTCTATCTAACAAGGTGTTCGCCGCTAATGACCTTAGTTGTTGGGCGCGGGAGACAATTTCAATATCAATCAATCAATCATGTAGGGAATTTTCTTTTCCCAGGGCCTGAATAGGTTTTTCTGGGGGAGAAACTAGAGAATTTAATGTAGTGGCAATAAACGTTTTAAGAATAACAGTGTGGTGTGTGTGTGTGTGGGGTGTTGTTTGTGTCTGTTGGGGTGCGTGCGCATATATAACATATATATTTTATCCATTTATTTGTATATGCACATGCACACAAAACACACACACAACACCACAAACCACACACACACACACAACACACACCACACACACCACATATTATATATACATATATATAATATATATATATATATATATTATATATATAATATATATATAATAAATACATAAAATATATTATTGAATAATATATTAAATGTAAATATTTATGTGCATATGTATTTAACACCACATACACACATGATTATCCTAAAAACAAAAGAGCGTCTTCTTTTGTTTAGTTTTGTGCAATAAGTAATTTTCTAATATCTGATGCATAGCACGTAATACAGATCATCTATAAATCTTCCATTAACTTTATAAATGCAGTGAGATTTTTATAATTATTCTAAAGAAATTACAGACAATAGTTTTTTTTTTGCATGAATTCATTTGGGAAAGAACGCTCTAGGTCTGGTTATGGCGGGTTCCCCTCAGCCCCCAGATTTCGCACTGAAGTTCTACGATTCGGCCCAGATAACCAGGTGTACGGCCAGAAACCCCCATACATAAGGCAAATTGAACCACCCCTTAAACTCACTGGAGCTTCCTCTTTTAAATGCAGGACAAAGAGCTCCCTCTTTAGATGATCAGCCTTTGGTAGCTGTTTCACTAGAGGGGAGGAGAAAGGGTTTCCAAACAATGATCCCATCTGGTATTTGAAGGGCAATCCCCTCTGGTTTCTCACCCTGGTTCACACCTACCCACGTGTTTACCGTGTGTGGCATCCCTATGGGGCTGTGGGAGAACTGGAGTCCCCGGAGGTTGAGCGATGCGTGCATGAGTGCGCCCTGCAGCTAGCAAAACGCCTCTTTGGTCCCTTATTCCAGCAAGAACGGAAGGTCGATCTTGGCCCGATCAGACCAATGGCTGGTCTTCTTCGGGGGTCTGGGGCAAGCAGTCAATGAAACC
>NW_023661872.1:35982-48482 GCF_015228065.2 Penaeus monodon | reverse complement strand
TTTTATTACCCTTTCACTTTGGTTTTTAGATTATTGTTGCGACCATCACCACTCACCTATTTGATATTATCCTTTGCACTGCTTACTTTCTGCACTTGCTGTACTTATAGAAACCAAGATGTTAAATATTAAGTATCGTCTAGCATTTAGAGATGGTTAGCATCCATAATTAATAGTCCTAATTCCGGAATGTGGATTACGTATTGTAACAATCCAAACCCTAATTCAAGAATTATATATATATATATATATATATATATAATATATATATATCATATATACATTATATATATATATCTATATATATATATATATACCTAATATATTAATATAACAAATATATATATATATATATATATATATATATATGATAGCTATATATATATAAGATTATATATATATATATTAATAGATATAGATAGATAGATAGATAGGATAGATCGATAGGTCGATAGGTAGACAGAATAGATATACACACACACACACACACCACAAACACACACACACACACACACAACACACACACACACACACACACATGTATAATAACAGATATACTATGGCATACCTTATACCTCAAAATAATCCAGATAAAAGGATTTGTAAAAAGTCAGCTTTCAATATTGTATCGGGGGGAATACACACATGTCTGGTCGTGTTCTCTATCCCTTTCTTTTCCCATCTCACTATATTTACTTTTTGTATTGCAGTTACGGTTTTTTCACCCTTGCGGAAGGATCCCTCTTTGTTATGCAAGTTGCATTTACTGATTACAATACGTTTTTGACTGCCTTTGCTTTTATGAAAACTTTTTTTAATGCTTTGTTTTGTGAATTAGCATACGAAGTTGTAAACGATCCTATTGGCACAGCACCGCAACATAAAACACTTGTACATGCGTTAGAAACCAGGCCACAGTAACGCACCACATACTCAGAAAACGTGTAATTAGAATCTTTCCCTTGACCGGGTATCCAATATCTATACTTTTTATATGGAATACGCTGAGCAAACGGACCATGTCTCCGATTTCCCCATTCACTCAATGATCCGACGTACACTCATCTTCCCTCCGGGTGTACGCCGGACAACGGACCGAAAGCGCGTGCGGATATACGCAGATCTGAGCGGAAAAAAACCCATAAAACCGTCAGGGAAATCATGTTACGCGAAGGTTGCGTGTGTAACGAGGATAAAGGATGTTGTCGTTTTTATTTTCCAATGAGGGAAATATTAATATGGTATGATTTATCTTTATGTTCGTTGTGGATTATAATATATATATTATATATATATATATATATATATAATATATATATATATATCTATATTATTATATAGATTATATATATATATGTTATAGATGTATAATTTACGATACGATATATTTGCATCCCCGGGTTTATATCATACAATTTAATAACCAAAAGAGAAGAGAAGTTCGTCGGCTGTAGAGAACAAACATTCAGAGCTCTGCTTAAAGACCCGATAAACAACAATAAGAAACTAACAGAGAAACATAAAGATAATATGGCGTTAGAAAACAAGGTCGAGTCTCACTTAATGGCGAAGCCCTCTCACACAAGCTAAATTAGGCGTTTTTTTTTTACACTAATGCGCCACTCTGCAGGCGTAACGTTTTGTGACACGCTCTCGTTATGTAGAAAATTGTGAGGTGAACGAAGAATATGAATTACATGCAATTGGGCGTTCATTTGCTGTTATAATTGCTCGGGTTAATTGTTCTTTCAGTAGGGAATTATGGAAGAGTTCGGTCGTAAATTCTTTTATAACATTTTGTTTCTAGAGATTCGGAGTACAAAATGTGTGTTTGCGCTTCTTATTTTCTATTCTTGCCTAATTTGATTAGCATTTAGAGGCTGCGTACCTGTTCTACATTCTGTCTACTTCCATTCCTTAACGGCGTTAATTGTCATTCAGATGAGATTTCGCTTTACTTTTAACATCATAACGCCATCTCATCCTCAATTTGCAAATTCTTAGTTTGATTTTACGTGTGCTGAAAAACCATTCGCCTTTTAAGAAGAATCTAATCCTCACTTATAGTTTCACGATATGTCTTTCTATTCATGCTGTCATCCCCCTCTGTGTCTTCTATCTTTTATGGTATGCCTTTAAAAATCATAACTCTCATACTGCAATCTTGCCCTCACTTCTATCTCTTCCTATTGCCTCACATTTCCTCCCTTACACCCCAAATGCGTTTCTTTATTTCTCTTTCACTTCCCAGAATATTTCCTCTTCTTTGATAATTTAACTAGCGTATTTGGAAGGTGAACACTGAACATATTTCTGTATTGCAAGGACTTGATTTCTCCTCTTGGGACAATTTGTTTCATATTCATATTCTAAGTGTCTTACTATTAAGAAATTTATAAATTAGTTTATCATTTATTTATCATGAAATGTATTCTGTTTAATGTCAATTGCTTATGATATATCAATTATTTACTGAATAATCATTCATTCATCTATGTATTGTTATGTATCAGTTATTCATTCAATTTATTATGAATTAATTATTTACTTATCTTATTCATTTTGCCAAAACTTCAAAAAACAGGGGAAAACAGGAAAGGAGCTGAATTGATGCAATTGTAATTTAATTATCCTTGGCATATCAAAACTTGCGGGAACCAAACACGCATTCATGACTAATCTCGTCCTCCACAGTACACACCGTGACCTCATTACGGACGAGGTCGGTGGTTGCCGTTGCTCCGGTTTGCCCTCGTCCCTTACCAGAACCTCTTGCGTCATATACCAAAAAATTGTACAAGGAATTCATGAACATTTGGTGCTCATATAATCGCGCAAGTTCAGTGACATGACAATAGTGATTTGCTAATAGTTTGATTGTACGAGAATTTGAACTAATCTTCTACCGAGTGCCAAGTACTGCTGGTAACGTTGGAGGTGAGATGCCCGTTGTCCCCGAGCGATATATATCACCTGTCACGAGGGCGGGCGAAGCCGGCGTGGGCAAGGCGCCTGCGTCACCCCCACGATGGGGGGAAAGGGAAACCGCATGTAAAACACTGAGGGGGAGGACGCGGAGGATAACTGTCCCACCCCCCCGCGGCTGAAGACTGGCTTCATCCTGTAGTTCAGTGGATAGACAACTGAAATCCATTGCCATGCACCAGGCATGCACTGAAGGTGATCATGACGCCCTGATGGGCGACGTTGAAGGAGGAAGTGACGGTTCACATTAGTGAAGTCGAAAGCAAAGAAAAAAAGAAAGCACGACAAGCCAGTAGAAACCACTGGCACCAAAGAAGAATAGTCCGCCTCGCCTTCCATGAAGGCACAAACGGAAAACGAAAAAAATGAAATGGCTGCAGGACCTCGGCAACGATCCTCCGGCCCTGGGGGGCACCCCCCTCGACCTGGTGCGAGGACGACACTCTCTCCTCACCGTATGGTGTATGTCGCTTCGCTTCGCAGCAGAAATACATTGACTTAACCTTATTAAAGGTAGCAATTGGAGGGATACCTTCAAACTATGTGAATGAACCGCAAAAAAAAAAAAAAAGAAAAATATGAATGACTTACCTGTGAACACACTATCAACAAGGATCTTGATCTTGAAAATGTGTATGCACTCGAAGGAGTTCACAGGCCATTAAGAGGCAAAGGATGGGCAACAATTAACAGCATCCGCATTAATGGAAAGGATGAGCAACCACCTCCAGTACCTACCACTTCTTCGGAACAATACATATGCCCGCCAGCCACGTGCGGGCCGGAAGAGGGCATCCCCTGTGATCTGCTTATACACTGCATGGGAAGTGGCCATGTAGCAAGTTTGCAAGGGCAAGGCACGCTGTGCACGAATGTGGCGACCACATACTGCCAAGGGAGGCCCTTCGCAGTGCTGCAGAAGGAGGAGAGTACTGCAGATACACAGTCTTTGTCCCATCATGCTTCAGGTGTGGGATTGACATGTTGACTGCCTGGCATGGGGCAAGTGCCCGGCCCTCCCTGACCCTGTCCCCTCCCCCTCACCCCTGTGGTACCCACGCCACGACCGCGAGTGACCAAGCGCGGCCTCCCAACCCAACCCCCGCGACCAGCGTGCCGGGGAAGCGGGTGCCCTGTGTGACGTACCAGTCGCAGAGATTTCCCGCGGCTGCCAGCGAGTGGGGGGAAGAGGCCATCGAACTACGCAAAAAAGGTTGTTACGCAGCTGGGAGGAGAAGGTGCGACAAGATGATGTGATCCTCACAGAGGGTATCTCGGGCCGCAAAAAGCTGACATACTCTCTGAAACTGAAGACAACGCCCCCACTCCCTTCGCCCAGGCGACCAGCCGAGGCAACCGTCCCTCACCCTCAGGCAAGGGGGACGACCGCAGGACTGGCGGGGGAACCCCCGCAAAAACATGTGACAGAATAGTGACGTCTACGCAGCTGACCAAGGCGACCGTAAATGGCTTGAACTTCTAAAGAAATGAAAGCTCTGGAAAAGCCCCCCCAAACAATAACTAATTAATGAAAAAAACACAAAAAAAAAAAAAACGGTCGCTGAAGCAGGAATAAAAAAATAAAAAGTGGACTGTCTTTGTCGTGATACTAGTGCTACCATTGTGATAAAAGAACGAGCGAGGAGAATCGCTGTCAAGACCGCCAGTGTTGATAACCAGAGTGGGCGTTAGCGTGTCAGCGCTGACAGCAGCCACTCGAACAAAATCAGGACACGTTTTGTGACGTCGAGTCCAGTGACGCAACCAGCCCCTCAGGAGCATACTGACACAAAAAAACGGAAGGGACTGTGCTGAGAAGTGGACCAAAGTAAGACCAAATGTTTAAAATGGTTTAAAAGTAATTTTCAAGTCCACGACTACCATCTGTAATGAAAATCCATAACATAAATTTATGTTTCTTATGTGAATCTATAATTTCGTAATATTAGAGGATTAATAGCAATGAAAGTACAGGTTGCCTACTAAAACAATATTCACATATGGATAAACGCACAATCAAATTCATATCATGGAATATGCGTAGCATTAAGTAGGCTAAAAATGATCTAGAATTTTACATCCACAAAATAATATGATGTTATATGCGTGCAAGAACCTTTGTGCCGCTGCTAAGATGAAAATAGCACCCGCACTTAAGGGGTATTTATCATATGTGAATACTGCCATGATGGATTGTGACATATGTAGAGGGTAAACTGCCACATAAATTAGTTAAAAAATCCGGAGAAACTGATGTTCAATTAATATCTAAAAATTACAGACGCCTCTGGGTATTTTCACTGTATAATGTATATGCAGATATCTAAAGTTCTGGCTAGTTCTCTCACCAATTTTCACAAACAAGGCACGTTATGAATGGCGCGACTTCAATTGCACAGGGCATCCACAATTTGTGGGAGACAACCCTAGCGTAATAGCGTTATGGGGAAGAAGGAAGAATTAAAGCATTTCATCAATAATAGATACTGACAGTATATGACACAGAAGCAGAGACTCATTTGGGGGACTGGTGGCAGGGTTAGACTACGTATTTGGCAAAAAATTTAGTTCATGGTAATGTCTGTACTCACTGGTACGAGACGTTAGTTAAGTGACCACTTTTGCAATACCGAACAGACTATACTGTAGACAGCGACTCAAGCACCCACAAATCAACCGATGTAGAATAATAATTATCCCACCGGGCCTGGAGCATCACTTCAAGGCACGGCTATGATGGTTAAACCCCTATGAAAATAACAAAAAACTGTTGAAAATTGTTCTCAGGATTTAATCAAAGTGGTCAATGATACATAACACATGGGTCTGTTCACGAAAACTCTCGAAAGAAAAAGAAGCGGCCCCAGTCTCCTATGCACCGGGGGGGATCAAGGACCCTATTTGGCCAAGGAACATAAATGGGTCAGGAGTGTGACTAATGTTATTAAAGATAGAAGACGGACAGAAATCTTATGCCGTTTCTAAAGCCAACAAGGAATTCAGGGAATTAAAAACTCAAGATTCGTAGAAACACTGGGAACAATTTCTGAAGGTATCAATAGTCAAACCTCTGTGGCTGACATGTGGAGAAAAATTACTAGGCTGACAGGTTAAAACTCTCACAACACCGCAGAGTCCACAGTCCACAGAGCAGGCTAATAATGCGTGCTAGAGCAGTGGGCTGGGCCGGGAATCTCAGCTAAGCTACTCCCACAAGGGATAAAAGATCACTAGGACAAGTCAAAATAGATCGGAACTTAATATAGCAGTAGCCTGTGCTGCATGACTCGACTTTGTCCGAAAATAACCAGATGTGGGAACAAGTAAATGCCCTTCTGAAAGGTAAGGCAACCGCCCCTGGCGAAGATTGGCATTACTTACAGCGTCCTTCGTCACATGCTCAGGTTACCAGGCAACCCACTTTTTGCACCGGTATAGACTCAGCCTATCACAAGGAATCATCCCAAGCTCCTGGACTAAAAAGCTTAATCATTCACATACCTAAACTAATAATGACAAATACAGGCCCATTTCCTGTGACATCCTGTTCTGGTGCAAAGTACTTGAGGAGGATAATAATGAACAGGGCCTTATGTATCGCATTAAGATGCTAAGTTTATCCCCCAGGACGTATGGATTTCTCCAGGGCGTAGCGTAGCAGTCAGCACTGTTTTTGCAGAATACTTAACAAAACACAACCAGGCAGCAAACCGTATTTCGTGATCTTAATCTGACCTTGATATGCAACAGGAGAAAGGATTCTTGAGCAACTAGCTCCTTTGGGTCTTCAGGGAAAAACTGTAAAATGGATTCACATGTATCTATCGAATCGGTCGGCTCAGGTACTACACAGGGGCATTAAGAGTATCTACAAAAGTATTTGAAATCCGGCAAACCTCAGGGAGGTTTGTCTCAGCCAATGCTATTTAACATCTTAATGCACTAGATTAACTAGGCGATATACCACTGAGGGAAACGGACTCCATTATTTGCTATGCTCGTGAATTGCCATTAAATCTCATCCGAGCGAAAGAATGCCAAGAGATTCTGATATACTCTCGCAAGGGCTATTGAGTGTGGCTTGATAAGCTCGACTTGAAAAAACCAGGCTCTTAACCAAAGAACAATCCCCTCTAGTTTCTACCAAGGTTCATATAAGTGACATTGAGCTAGATCTCGTCATCAATACAAATACTTGGGGAGGTGATGGCAATGATGCAGAGTTCATCAGGAAACCTGAAGGAAAAAGGTGTGGGAGCGGCTGAAGCCATAAGACACTGTTGGCAAAGACCATGGTATCAATGTCAATATGCAAGGACCGCTTTTACGTGTCATACCTACGGTCTCAGTCATAGATTATCATGCAGGGCACATAATTCCAGTTTATTCAAGGAGATCAGAGTTGTAGTTTAGAACCATATACAAATGAAGACATGAGGATCATTCTCTGGTTGCCCCTAGAACACCAAGAATTGTGAATATGAGAACCGAACTAAACTACCCTCTGTTACGAAAGAAAGAATAGTATATATAATATACCACATTTGGTGGTCAAATCAATTAGAGAACCCCGCCATTGTAAGAGTTCCAAAGACAACTAAAACACAGAATAGAGGAGAACCTTTGCATGACAACACGATTCTTACTCAAATCCATGGATTTTTTAAAAAACAAGTAACATGTAAACAATTAGCTAGCTGAAACATACCCATAACTAAGACCCTACATGGAAGTTCTGTACCCCCGTGGAAAAGTCGGACCTAAGTATATATTATACGACTGCCCAAAAAAGTACAGTTGTCACCCCTGCTATACTTAAGCCGTAGTCACTTGCAATTATAAATGAGCATTTGAACTCTATCCATGATATGAATGCTACTACTGACGGGTCCTGCACAGTTGGGAGTAGAGCAGGATGTGCTTTTGTTGCAATTTAAAAACAAATATCTTGAAGCACCGGATTGTAGGAGGGTTCATGATGGGCTAGCACTACGCAAAACGAGTTGGGCAGAATACTCATGGCAACGAATTCTATTAATCCAGGCTCCCCGGGGGTAATATTTCTCGTGATTCACAGTAGTGCTCTCCAGGCTCTGACACATCTAGACAAAAGGTGCAGTTAATATCGCAAATGACATCAGGATAACGTGTATCGTGCAAAAGAAAACGAGGCCATGATATACGTTTTGTGTGGATTTCCATCGCATTGTTGGAATCCCCAGGCATATGATTCATTGCTGACGACTGGCAAAGTCCAGCATGTGGACAAGCAAGTGTTGGATATAGATGCTTAGTGGTACCTATTTCCAGGATATTATACAGTATTAAAGCTCTCCTTTAAAAGAGGACTGACTGAGTTAATAATTTCCACGCCCCTGAAAGCTGTAGCATAAAGCATTATGACCGGTTTAGGCAAGATTCATTCACCTATGGTTGTATAAAACAAGAACAAGACGAGTGGATATTGTAACCGCGCCAAGAATCAGGCTGGATATAGATTGTATTGGCAGAGCTAAGTCCGTTGGTAATGTCGGAAGAAGAAAATAAGTGAAAACTGTTGTAATGAAGAATATAAGCGAACGGCCTTGTACATTATATCTCAGGAGGGCCATGTGTTACAACTTCAGGCCACCTTAGCTTGAGGTATGGAAACTATGTAACTATCATATCCTCTGATGTCTTAGAAGATATACTTATATTATATCCTAAATTCTGGAAATGTAGCATCACATGACTGCATATCAAATGTAGCAATTGCCTTTCCACGCCCAAGCTGTACGCCGGGGGCAGACGAGTAGATAAACAACTGTAATGTTCCTTCGGTAATTGATTATTAGGTACTTATCTATAATAAGGTATAGCCTAAAATTGAAATGTATTACCATTATATGTCTATAAACAATGCACAAATGTACCACAGCTTAGCCCACGCCTGTGGCAGTAGCCAGGGTGGTAAATAAAAATAAAGGAGGAGGACTTAATCTCGTCTCGATAGGAAAAATATGGCCCCGCACTCGATAACTTTGCTAAAGTTCATAGAACTGGGGGGGACGTTGAGGGTAGATCTCGTACTGGTTATAAGTACGGTAGATGTGATGTCAACAGCAGAGGAAATTCATTAAATATATAAGAAAGTCCTTAGGGTTTTGTTGGTAAAGGCCAAGCATCAATGTCAGTATGCTAGACTTATTCTTATGCTACACACCAGTCAGGTCGTGCTCCATATTACTATTATTGATTTAAGGAAATTAGGGTTAAAGTTGTGCAGAAGAAAGATACGAGGTTCATCTGAGGTGCCCGTTTAAAAACGAGGAACATGAACATAAGAACAGAAAATGTCCACTTATGTTAACGAATGAATGCCATTCATCAATACTACATTTGATATCAAAGCAGTCAGGGATCCCTCTCTATTCTACAAAGACAATTAAACTTCAAATTTTATATGGCCATAAAATGGAGTTCACATAGTCGAGTCATTTTCCATGGCATATGCGATAGAGGGAGAAGGTTCCCTTCAGAAAAACACCGTCCTCGGCAGTCAGTATACTCAATGAGTATTTTCAAACTGTGCGCAGTATTAACGAAGGCTAAACTGATTGATATTTTAGTCTAAGAGCAGAGCAAGTGCGGTCGTGTTGTGTATAAAATAAACATTTTGAGGTTTTGTAAGAAGGTTCAAGAATCAGTTACCCAACACGACTGAGCTGCGCTGACAAGCATTCCTCCTTCTCATATAATTCTTATTAAATCATCAAGGCTTGGTGTTGCGACCCACGGAGAGCTCACCAAACCAGTTCTAGAAATATGAACCTTTAGACACTGTTTGTGATACTGTCGCATAATGGAAAACATAAGCAGATCATGTTGTGTACCTACAGGACTTAATGGCTCAATATGAGAGATCAATAACAAGACATTGTCCTGTTACGACCACGCTATTGGCTTGAATAGAGACTGCATGATCAAAGTCGGTTGAACGGTGGAAGAAATTGACGTACCACATGCAAGCAAAAGCAATGGTATCAAAGAAAAATTTTACGTATCTCAAAATACCACATCATTATAGTCTTCCAGGCTGCTTAACATTTGGTCCACAGATATGTAATTACTTTCAATCTAGCTGGCTGCCATTCATTAAACATATAATTTGTGATATATCCCAAGGTGGAAGTGTAATGTATTACATCTCCTACGTTAGTAACTTTTAGAGGTTTATTAATGTAAAAGTATGAACTGGAAAGTAAAAATTTTTTACCCGAATTATTTTATTAAAGGTCGATAATAAAGGTGTTTCCTTTTTCCTTGTGTATTTACGATAGTTAAAAAAGGGGAGAAAATGGCAATATACAATGTCAACCGGATGGGTGTAAAAAGGAGAGCAATGGTCAAAATATTTTTTTACAAGGAAGACATGGCGTGGTATATCTGAAAATTTGTTAAGTTAGTTCAAATAATGTTATTTTATGAATACATCAACTGTATCATAGCTTACCACCCCTGTGTAGCTAGCACAGTAAATCAAGAGTATGGTAAATAAAAAAGCTAAGCTAAAATAATGTATTCTCGGGACAGAAAAACAACAGTAAAAAAAGCTATTTGAAGCCAAGTTAAAACAATGAAAAAATCCTTCACTAAATAATCTGTGGCATATATTATTTGTTACACATTTATTATTAGATAAAAAGATAGATATGAATATCCTAAGATTGCTCTAGATAAGTAGCGAGGAAAATAGAAAGTAACTAATTCTGTGTAACCATTTTACTTTCAGTATGTTTTCAGGTTTTATTTAGATAAAGCATCTGAATTTTCTTATAACACATTTCTGTCCATTAAAAGTAAAGTAATTAGCAATGTATTTTTTCTGTTATCCAATCTTATCACCTTTTCTGTTTTTTCTAGGAGGAATTCTGAGAGTTGTTCATCTGTATCACAGTTGTGATTTAGATGAAGCTTGTGCTATATAGATAGGTAAATAGACAGGCAGATTGAAATACTGATAGGAACGGAATAGAAGGAAAATAGACGATAATGAATAACAGGAAAGCCAGCAGGCCAGCAGACAACCGCCAGCCCAGCCAGCCAGCCAGCCAGCCAGCCAGCCAGCCAGCCAGCCAGCCAGCCAGCCAGCCAGCCAGCCTGCCTGCCTGCCTGCCTGCCAGCCAGCCATATAGATAGATAAATATATAAATATATAGAAAGATAGATGGACAGAAAGACATGTATATAGATTAGAGAGAGAAAGAAAGAGATAGACAAACAGAGCTGGAGAAAGAGGAAGAGAGCGGACAAGTACGAGATAGATAGACAGATAAACAGAGATAGATAGATAGCTACAGAAAGGTAAGTAGGAAACACGAAATGCAGATTGAGAGAGGAATGAAGAGCGATGGAGAGAAAAGAATAATAGAAAATTCAACGAAATTTAAAACGATTTACGAATAGCAAAAGGAATGAGCCATTTGCTTCGGAGATTCATCCTGTGCTTTCATTTATGAATATTTTGCCAAATCAGTTGAGGGAAAAGGGAATCACGGCTGGTTTTAATCATCTTATTTTTTTTTTTTCATTGTATATTTTTATTATCTTTATTTTATTTACTCATTGTTTTTTTTTTAAATATATTGTGAAATCAGATAGACTGCAGTGGTTTCCAGGGTTTTCTAACCAGCCCTCGCGGAATCTAAATTCCCTGTTGCTCTCCGTCCCTCAAATACATGTATTTACAGGCGCATACCGGAACACGGGTCAGTAAAATATTACATTAAAAAATAACACACATACATTGTACCATACATGTGTGATGATTGCCTCGATTCATTCGACCATAATTCATAACGCTCAGATACCCAATTTTTCATTTATTTATACCCTATTTATCAAGCCTTCGCCCACTCTCCAAAAAATGACCTTCGTGACCTCCAATGGAGCGGACCCACAGGATGGAACTCCTGCGGATAAGGGGACTGACTTTTCGGATATACTGAACACCATCGCCTTGGGAATCACAAAAGGGATTATCATATATGCACTTCATATACACACCTTCATACACACACACACACATAGGAGATAGATAGATAGAGAGATAGATATGATAGATAGATAGATAGATAGATAGATAGATAGATAGATAGAAGGAGAAGAGAGAGAGAGAGAGAGAGAGGATAGAGATAAGAGATAGAGATAGAGAAGAGATAGCGATAGGAGTGAGAAAGAGATAGAGATAGAGATAGAGATAGAGATAGAGATAGAGATTAGAGATAGAGATAGATAGAGAGAGCGAGAGAGAGGGTGAGGTAGAAACTTAGTGTATGCATCTCATTTTTTATGTTTTAGATACTTCATTGTGGAAACGCGAAACCGTTGCAATGTTACTCCCGAAGATAAAAGCGAGAGCTGCTCCTCCGAGTCGTCATTGCTCGTAATGTGTTACACCATATCATTATCTGGCTCGTTCGTAGTAAAATGGTTGGCATCACCACTGTACACACGCACAAAATTGCGTATGT
>NW_023661872.1:25982-30982 GCF_015228065.2 Penaeus monodon | reverse complement strand
ATAGTGGGAGAGCTGGTCATGCACTAATGACATTAGCTGTTGACACAAAAAGGATAATTTTAAATAATTAATCTGTCTCGGGGATCAGTAATAGGACCCATGGTACTATTTTGCCACAATCACCTCAAACTTTCCAAAGGTGTCTGCCCCGATGTATGATAAGAACAGTTGAGGAGAAAAGGATCCGGGGGAATGAATCATGGAGAGCGATCCGGAGGGATTCATGGCCTTGAATTAATAACCAGGATGATACGAGCTCCTCACTTCGATCCGGAAACCAAGCCGAATTTAAGTAAGAAGCATCCCTTCTCTCCGATGCCACATAAAAATCAAGGTCACAAAGTCATCCCAGAAGGCCATGGCAGTAATGTTCTGGAACCCTTTAGGGATACTTCTCAAACCTGTGAGGTCTCCTACCTTCCCCCCTCCCCCATCCTGCACTGCAACCCCTCTCCCCCTTATCCTCCTCACCCTTGTTTCCTTATAGTCTCCCAACCTCCTTTTACCCTCTTCTCCTATCCTTCGTCTCTACCTAAATACTCTAGTTCTTGCTTCACTACTCTCGTTCACTCTTTCCGTTCCCTTTCCTTTAATTCCCCTTTCTTTCTACTATGCTGGTCTCGTTTCTCGTTAGGCGATTCTATAACTTTCTCTCGTTTTATCTCTTCATTTCTTATTCACTCCTTTTCGCTCATTTCTCTCTCATTCTCTTCTACTTTCGCGATTTACGTTCTCTGTTTTTCTCTTCTTCCATATAATCTCCTCGCTTTCTACTTTTCTATCCGCCGTTGGACCTTACTCATTTCTTTCATCTCACATCTCTCGGCCCTCCTTTAGTATTCTCTCCTTTTCGTCTTTTCCTTGAGCTTTCCGTCCTCACAACCTACAACCAAATACACTACCCTTAATACCTTACCTGTTCCTCGACACCCTTGATACCTGAATCCCGAATCCTTGGGTATCCAGCGGGCGGCGCTCAAACACGCTGAGATGATTCCCGCCCACGCAACCAATCAAAAACACTTTTTACTTGCCAAATCAGGTATTGTTTAATAACAAATGTGTGTGTGTAATAAATAAAGTGTCGTTTCCCGAGTTCCTCTTGAGCTTCGAACACTTCGATCCGTTATGGTGAGAATAAGCCTTAACGGTGTAGTTATTGCGAGTTTTTATCGCTCCCCTTTTATAGTAAGTATTATTTTTTTTTTAGAGGGGGATCTAAGTTTTTTTTTTTTTTTTTTTTTTACCATGCATTTTTTTATCTATGAGTACAAGGTTTTAGGATTTTAACACGAATCCCCCCCCCTTTTAGTTACAAAATGTTTTAAAAGTTATTTTGGATTTTTATATTTTAAATTGCAAATGATCAATTTTATTATTTTCGTTGTATATACTTACGTAATTGGTTATAGCTCTAAACATTTTATTTTTGTTTTTTTTCCTGTTTTTATAGTCGGCATGCCACGTCACATCCTTAATAATTATAATATGGAAGTATTGGAGGCTAACAGAGGACATAGGGTGTTTCAATACAATACAAGCTGTTCCCCTGATTTTAGTTATTGTTTACATGTTTAAGTACTGTTTTATTTATCTTTCTTACTGTGTTTTTACCGTTCGGTGTTACTGTTTTATTATACGCTTTAAATATTTTTGTTATTCTAATCCTTTTAATTCTGTTTATTGTTTAAAAAAAATTGTTAAGAATTTTCAGTTACTTGTGTATAAATGTTTGTTACTAAAATAACTGTTGCCACGATGGGACGTGGCGAAGTGTATAGAAACGAAAAATAAACACCATAGGGGGAGTTGTACTCTGGACTCGGTGTTTGTGTGTACCCGGGATTACCTATACTGGGGCGTCGCTGGAGCAGCAAGGGGAAAGGTTGTTTTTGAGCATTTTTACATCCCAGTTAGAATTTTTGCTGGACGTGGCATTTTAACGCAAGGTTTACGAGTTTTTACATTGGCCAGCCCCAGCCAGAGTAGATACCCTAACTTAAAAATTTTTTATGTATCCTTTCCCCTCAGAACGAGTTTTACCTTTTTTTTTTATGTTTTTATTTTTTTTATTTTTACCTGTGGTTTTGTTTTATTTTACTTACCTTTTTTTCCTCATATGTCAAGGACAACACAACCGGCCCCCATTTTCAAAAGGGGGATGTGTACCTGGGCGGGGGCGGGTTTTCCCCACACGGGGGAAGTAAAAACGGGCCCCCTCCCTCCTTTTTTCGGCACTAAGCCGCCATCCGCCGTTGGGGGATGATTTTCGGGTTTCCCCTCGCAAAAAGCCTTACAAACCAACTCTGGTGATCTTTTGGGGGGAAGTTTGGGGAGCCTTTGGTCGAGAAAACCCCCGGGAAAGTGACCCGAAGTTTCTTCTCTTCAGGGATATAGCTGGGGCTTGAACTTTTACCCAACCCCCCTTTTTTTCCCCCGGGTCTGAACCCTCTGACTTCCCCTTTTCCCCCAAAAGCCCCGGGGTATTTTTTCGCTGATGCGGGAGGTTTGAAGGGGGAATCAGCCCCCCATTCTCCAGGGCGGAATAAAAATATAAAATTTTTTCTATATAAGTATTATATATATATTATATATATAATATATTATATATATTTTTAAAATTAATATATATTATATCGTAAGATTTCCTATCAGACAAAAAACCCGAAATAACCATTTGGTTATTTGTTCGTCTGATGCGGATTTTTTTTGTGTATTATTGTGTGCCGACCACAACACACACACACACACACCACAACACCACACACCACACCAACACACACACACACACACACACACCACCACACACACACACACACACACACACCACCACACCGCACACCACACCACACACACACACAACCACCACACACACCCCAACACACACACACACCCACAACACACACACCCCCCTCCTCACGCGCCCGCTGAAAACCCCCAAAAGAAAGCCCCTTTTCCCGAGACCGCAGCGCAAAACAAAGCCTCCCCGGGCGCCCCAACCCTCCCGCCGAGCAGACTTGTAAAAGGGGAAAATTGTGTCTAAATATATCAACCTCCCAGTCACCTGCTGCCGGGGCGATTGCTGTTTTTATGACATGGATATTTTCCCAGGTTTGAAAGAGATATCATAGCACGCTCTAATGTGAAGATATAACTTTAGTAAAATTTACACACATATAATATATTATATATATATTATTAATATATATATATTTTATATATATATTATAATATATTATATATATATATATATATAATATTATATATATTATAAAATTAATAGTATATATATATATATATATATATATATAATATTTTAATTAAAAATTTTAATATATAAATATATAATCGAGTAAAATATAAGTATATAAATATGTATTTTTATATATATATGTAGTCTGTATAAAGCCGCGGGGGCCGAAGGGTTTAGACGTCGGACCAGACTGTCACGACGGCAATCTGAGTTAAAGGGTTCGAGTCACCGAGCACTTTGTTCCCTTGGAAAAGAACTTACCTTGATTCCCTACCTACCCATGGGTGGCCAAGCCAGCCCAAGCCCCAAGCGTGGCCCCCAGCCGGATAAATAGAGAGAAGATACCAAAAAAAAGGTCCCACCGGCACTCTCCGGGGAAAGGGGAATGGGGACCCTACCACTACTCACCCCAAGAGCAAAAAACATAAAAACTAAATTTTGTATCAGCTGGACCCCGGCGGCTAAACTGAACCACCTTTTTAAAAAAGAAGAATATTTTTTTGGGGGCCCCGGTGGCCCAAAGGTTAGAGGTCGGACCAAAACTGTCACGACGGGAATCTGAGTTCGAGGGGTTTGAGTCACCCACGCCGCGTTGTTTCCCTTAGGCAAGGAACTTTACCCGATTGCCCGCCTACCATGGGGGACCCAAATCAGCCCCAAAACAGTGCCGGGTAAATAGAGATTTATCGGAAAAAAAAAAAAAAAAAAAAAAAAAAAAAAAAACCGGGGGGAAGCAAGGGAAACCACCCTCTAAATTGCCAAGAAAAAACATGGAAAAAACCCCTATCGTCAAGGCCGGGTGGGGAAGGTTAGAGGTCGGACCGAGACTGTCACGACGGGAGTCTGAGTTCGAGGGTTCGAGTCCCCCAACCCCCCCGGGTTTTTTCCCGGGCAAGGAACTTCACCCCGTTTCCTGCCCACCACGGGTGGCCAAGCCGCCCAAGTAAGTGCTGGTCCCAAAACCGGATAAAAAAAGAGAGAAGATTTCCTAAAAAGGTAACACCGGCACTCTCCGTGGGAAAAGGAAAGGGGACCCTACCAGTACTCACTCCAAGGCATCACAAAGTGAAAACTGCAAATTTAAATCATGCTGTGACCACGGCGGCTCAACATGAACCCACCCAAATGATGATGAGCGTATGAAAATATATAATAATATATAAAGTATATATATATTTATGAATGATGATATAGACGAATATATGTACAATATAATATAAATTTTAATATATATATATATATATATATATATAAATATATAAATTTTATATATATATATAATATATATACAGACACACAAAACCACACACCACAACCCAAAACAACCACACACAAACCCCACACCAACCCCACCAACACAACACACACAACACACACACACCACACACATACACACACAAGTATATATGATATATATATATATAAAAATATTATATTTTAATATATATAATTATATATAAATATATTATATATAAAGAGAGGGGGGGGAGTCTTTTCTGGTTCTGTCCACGACAGGTCCTTTTTTGGATCCATTTCCTCCATGCCCTCTATTCTCAGGGTGGTTTCCGCGCCTTCCCCGAAAGCTGTCTGAGAGAGGTCCAGCCCAAAGGGTTTAAAATCCCCCCTACCCACATTTTATTTTTCCCCTGAGGGACCCAGCAGAGTTCCACCCTTTGGGGCGAAGGGCCTGAGTGGCTCCTACTCCCAGGACCAGAAACCCCATTATCAGATGCAGTTAACTCATGCC
>NW_023661872.1:15982-18482 GCF_015228065.2 Penaeus monodon | reverse complement strand
CGCTCAGAAGCGAGGACTGCTAGCTTCTCAATAAAATGACAGTTTAATCCTTCGAAAAACCACACTTGATCAAACACAGTAAGTTAACCTCAAGCAAAAAAGGAGACCTTCAGCATCTAAACAAAATACAGGATCTCGGTATCTTCAGCATAAGAATCCACAATCAAAAACAAAACTATTCCTTACTCACAATGGTTTTGGAACACATGCTTAAGACTGCAAGCCTAACTTTAAACAGAGAAGCTATCCCAGCTTAATAACAAAAGAGGGACAAGCCTAGTACATAAAAAACTGACCTGGGCTTCTTTCCCTAAAGTAACCATCAGGCAAAGAATTTGCCATATGAATCAAGACAAGCACTTAAAAAAAGGCCACCTTCAGTTTCCGTCTACCCGTCAATATGGCTTTGGAAAAAACCGCTTCTGTCGACTCTGTTACAGATGACTGCAGTGGTCAGCTGCACTACCGGGACAGGCATTTGTGTTCTTCCCCTGTACATAGGGGACCCTTTTGAAACTTTTGGACCTAGGTTGTTAAGAAAGCAAAGCTTTGGAGTGGACGGTAAACTGGGATTTTTTTAAAATCATCTATCGCGACAAAAAGAGACAGTTCTCAATGGAAAAAAATTGTTTTCTACGACTCAAAGCAGGGTCCCTTTAAGCAGATAGGCCCTCTGCTGTGGAATTCTTCCTCAGGACATGTCCACTCATTCCGAAACCAAAAACATTTGCGGATATGGAACACTCTCCTTTTGGTATGAGGCAAGGAAAAGAAAGCCGCCATAGAAAACTAAATGCAAACCCCGTAAATTTTGATTGGGGGAGAAATGGAGGTCTCCTTTTTCCCTAATGAAAACCACTTTTGGTTGTCGAAAGGAGAACAGTGATGTCCCAAATAGACTTCAATGAAAGGAAAAAAAACAAGACCACGAAGGAAAAGGAAATATTGGGCATCACCTCGAAAAAAAAAGACTTTAAAAAGTCAATAAAAATAAAATAGATGGCTGGACGGTAAAGGGGGAAGGGACTTTAAAAGCACAAATTCGCTTCCCGAGTACTCCTCCTCGCGGGAGAGGAGCAAACATCACTACCTCAAATTTTAGAAAAAAATACAAGAAAGAACGAAAATCATCAAAGACAGGACCAACAGTATCAACGGAAACCGACAGCCTTAAAACGGGAGAGACGTAGCGGTTTGACGACGCTGTTCCAATCCACGCCAGCACGCCCACACCTGCACCCAATAGAATGCCGGAACAAGTCACGCCGCAAAAAAATAGTGGAACGAGCGCCCCCCCCCTTCCCGCTGGAGGAACCTCATTGTAGCACGGCGCACCATCAGCGACAGCTTCTCTCCAGATTTTCCAAATTATGGAAGCTATTCTTTTTCTACCATCGATGAGGAAGCTCAGTTTTCAAGTTTTCAAAGCAGAACACATGTGTGGCTAAAGCCCACTAATAATAATTTTTATGATTTAATTATGTGCAATGAGATGAAGTTAGAGTTTAAAATAGAAGTCACAAAATTTAATTCCTTTGTCTGTAAAAAAAATATAACCAACTATAATTAACTATAAATTATAACTGTCTAATAATTATAACCAAATATAATGTATTTATTTTTCAAAAAAGTATAAAAAGAGAAAAAAGAGAAGAAAGAAGAGAGAGAGAGAGAGAGGAGGAGAGGAGAAGAGGAGAGGAGAGAGAGGGGGAGAGAGAGAGAGGAGAGAGAGAGAGAGAGAGAGAGGAAAGACACAATCAGACTGACATACATACCTACGTGCATGCACACATACTACAAAACCACTACAAAAAAGACAGAGAGGCGAAAAACAAGGGTGGTGATATATATATATAAAAATTTTATATATTATATATATTATATAATATATATATAAAAATATATATATATATAATTATATAATTATATATATATATATAATATATTATAATATATATGAATATACACACACCACACACACACACACACACACACACCATAAATGTGTGTGTGTGTGTGTGTGTGTTTGTGTAACATTAATAAATTTTACACACACCTACGAGGCGCATTTCCCCCGACCCCCTTCTTTGGACATGCGGGGGTGAAACGTTGTACAGTTTTTAGTCTTTTCCCCACATAAGCCTGGCAAAGGGACTTTTTCCCACGTTTTATGCAGCTGTGGCTCCTTCTTGTAGAAACCGCAGTTGTTTTGAACCAGAAATGATTTCAAAAAAAAAGTTCCCTCATCTTGGAAAGTTTGCCCTTTTGAAATTCGCATGGACGGGAAAATGGGGAAAGTAGATAGCGCAAAGCAGGAGAAAAGGGGGGACGAGGAGAGGGTGGTGTAACCACAGGACCACGCTTCCATTGGGCAGTGTGAGGTTTTGACAGGGTGTTGTCTTGTAGAGGCGGCACTTTTGGGTAAATTTGCGCCCCTTGGTTTTTATATCCCTTTTCCCTTTTTCAAATTTCGTTAAACTCTTAAAGGGGAAGAAAAAAA
>NW_023661871.1:12500-16901 GCF_015228065.2 Penaeus monodon | reverse complement strand
GACATGAAAGAGATGGGGGGGGGGGGAGAGTAAGAGAGAGGAGAGCGAAGAAGACAGAAGAATCAACAATCTAAGAAAACCAGATAGTAAGAAGAAAAGAAAAGACGAGAGAAAAATTGAAGTTGCAAAAAGTTTGTGAGAGACGAAGTAGAAACTAGAATAGAAATGGAAAAAAGGGGTGGAAGAGAAAACAAGTAAAAAAAAAGATAATAATTTAGAGAGATATCACAGAGAATCGAAAGAGAATTCAAAGAGAAATGGGCCCGAAAGTGGTTACAAAGATAGAGATAGAGATAGAGATAGAAATGTGTGTTATTATGTGTTTCTTTCTTTTTCTCATCAATGGTATTGATATTGTTATATATTTGTTAACGTTTTTATTGTTTTTTTATCATTATTATTATCATTATCATTGTTATTGTTATTTTTATTATTATTATTATTACTATTATTATTGTTATATAATAATAATTAATATTATTATTATATTTATTATTACTATTATTATTATTATCATTTTTATTATTATCGTCATCATTATTACTATCATTGCTATCATTACTATTTCATCACAATTGTAGTTATTGTTATTACTATTTTATTATTATCATCAAACTTATTATCATATTTATTTTCATTATCTTTGTTATCATCATTTTCTGTTATGGTTATGAGCATCATCTATGCCAGTGGATTCCTAGCACCGCCCCACCCATTTCTTAACACAAATTAAACACAAAATGTATTTCACAAATAAAACTTCATTTAGTAAACCAATTTGCTTTAGTTTACTTTAGTTTTAGGTGTGGTCGCCCACTTTGGGAACCACTGATCTATAAAATGTTCATCATAGCTACCATTATCATTTGTTAATGCAGCTGTTACTATTAATGATGATTATAACAATGCTGATGATGAAACCATTTATAGTAATTATTATGGCGATGATATAACTATTTTCACTGATTGCATTATCAATGTATTGTATCCTATTTTTACCACTATCAGTTTTGCTTTCTCATTATCATTATTGTCATTATTTCTTTTTTTCATGATATATGTAACGCTTTTACCACAAACATCAACACCCTGACTCACCTCATTTTCATCCTTACTCTCACCATCACAATAACTGCTTTAGACCCTACTACCACCACCATTTCGGACCATTTCCACGACCACTACCACCACAAATGCCCATGTTAACTACCATGTTAACTACCATGCAACCATCACGACCACTAACAACATCAACACCCAGGTTTCGACGACTGTGGGTTCTGTGTACGGGCTCAAACCAGGCGAGTGTGTTACCGTCACGTCTCTAACTCCCTCAGACTACCCCAAGGATTCCAGGTGTCTGTGGGTGTTCGAGGTAAGTTCTCGGCGTCTTAAGCGCTTCTGGTACTTCGTCAGCTGACTGCTTTGTGATCGTTAGCTGTTTGCTTTACTTTTTCCTCAGCTGATTTCTCCGCTATGTTTTTTCTTTAGTCTTATCATAGTACATTTTTTATAAAGATTCCTGCGTACGTACGATTATGCTGTATTAGCAGTGTGTCTCTATATTTTGCCGTATCTAGCTTGCTCATGCAAAAATTCATATATCACTTTCTATTTTGTCTACCTACATAAAAAAAATGTATAGGGTAACTCAACTAATACTCTAAATCATACATACTACATCACCCAAAAACACACCAACACACCAACACACACACACACCCCCAAACCACACGCACACCACAACAACCACCAACACACACACACACACACACAACACCACACACACCCACACACAAACACACACACACACACACACACACTCACATATGTTTTATATTATATATTTATATATATATATATATATATATATTATGTATTATATATTATTTTAAAATTTATATATTTATAAAATTTAATATTATATATTATATATATTTATATTTTTGTATTATATATATATAATATATTAATATAATACACCCACACACACACACACACACCACACACACACACACCACCACAAAAAACACACAACACACAACACACACACACACACAGATATAAATAAATATATTTATATTATATATAATTATATATATATATATATATGCGTGCTTTAATGAAAAACAATATGTGGGGGTTGTCCATGTATATGTAATATAGCATTACAATATATCTATATTTCTATTCTGTTTCCCCCCCTTTCTTTTTCTCTTTCTCCCCCCCCCCCCCCTTTCTCAATCCCCCTTTTATCCATATATCTATCTACATCTCATCTTCTTTTATTCCTTTTCCCCCTTTTTCCTCTTTTCTCTCCTGACTCCTTTTTCTCTTCTTTTCTTCCCTACATTCATCTTCTCCATTTCCCAAAAGGGGTCGATCGCGACCAAAATCACGAGCGTTGCAGGACCTTGCATCTGCAACACACCCCGCATTGAAAGCAGGTAAGCATCTTTGGCGACGGGGACGGACGAAAGGGAAAAAGTTGCGGGTGTTCGTTTTTAAAGATTTTTTATCGTTTTTTGTTTCAAAATTTAATTCACACAAAACTAGACAAAAGTTCAAGATCACAAAAACATCGCGATGAAAATATGAAGACACACAGATAAGCTGATCCCAAAACCACCGACATAAACACACACATGCACCTGCACACCCACACACACATACACCGCCCCTCACAAAACACACAACACCACACACACACACCACACACCACACACACACCAACACACACACACCACCACACACCCACACACAAACCCCTCGCACTTTCCACACACACCTCATAATATATATATAATTAATATATATATATATATATATATATTATATATATATATATATTATATATATATTTTTATTAAAATTGTTTAATTACATTTCTTATACATATTACATTATATATATATTTAAAAATTTATATTTATAATTATAATTATTTATATATATTTTGGCAATTTTAATTACTATATATTATATTAATATATATATATATTTATATTATATAAAAATTTATATATATAAAATATATATGTATAATTTTGATATATATAATAATATAAATTTATATCTTTATATTTATATATATATATATATATATATTATATTTGGGGGGCCGCGGTGGCCGAATGTTAGAGCGTCGGACTAAAGACTGTCACACGGCAATCTGATTTCGGGGGTTTCGGTCACCGGCCGGCGCCTGTTTCCCTTGGGAAAGGAACTTCACCTCGATTGCCACCTAGCCCTGGGGGGCCAAACCAGCTAAGTCAGTGCCGGGTAATGAGATGGTGACTCGATAAAAAAAAACCCGGGCGGAAGGCAATGGCAACACCGTCTAAATTGCTAAGAAAAAATCATGGAAGCCCCTTCGTCAAAGGGCCCCGGTGGCCAATGGGTTTAGCGTCGGACTCAAAACGTGGACGGCAAACTGAAAACGAGGGTTCAAATCCCGACCACCCGTTGTTCCCTTGGGGGAAAAAACTTCACCTTTATTTTCCTACCACCACTGGGGGGCCAAAGCCAGCCCCCGTCAAATCTGGTCCCCAACCCCGGGTAAATGAGAATGATTACCCCAAAAGGTACCCACCGCACTCTCCGTGGAAAGGAAATGGGGACCCCCCACGTACTCCTCCAAGGCATCACAAATGAAAAAATGCAATTGAGTGTCATGCTTTACCACGGGGGCCCCGACTGCCTACCGTTTTAAAAAAAGAAGATATTAGTAATTATTATATTATATATATTTTTATATAATTTTTTATTTTAATTATATATATATACTATAAATATATTAACATATATATTATATATATATAAATATAATTTTTAAAATTATATATTTATATACACACACCCACACAAAAACCCCCCACACCCCACACCACACAACCACACACACTATATTTATATATATATATATTTACATAATTTTTATTATATATATATATATATATCTTAAATTTTTATATATACTATAATTTTATTATATATATATTATATTATTTTATTAATATATTATTTTATATATATAATTTTATTGGTATATATATACTATATTTAATATAAAATATTTTTTATATATTTTATATATTAATATAAATATCAAAATTTTCTATTCTATTATTTTTATATATATATTAATTTTTTATATTTCTATATACACACACCACCCCCATTTATATTATTTAAATTTTTAATTATATTATATATATTATATTTGTTTATAATATTATATTATAATATTATAATATTTTATAATAATTTAAAAATTTAAAATTTATATACCCATCCATACATCATACAAAATATTTATATTATATATAATATATATTTTATATATATATATTATTTTTATTACATTATATATTTAATATTTATATATTATTATTTTATTAT
>NW_023661871.1:2500-7500 GCF_015228065.2 Penaeus monodon | reverse complement strand
TGGGCGGCTTTTAGAAGTGGGTTTTCCCGTTTGGTTATTTTTTGGGGGATGCCAGTGGTAAAGCTTTGCAAAATCAGCAATAGAATATTTACGAAATAATGATTGAAACCAAATGTTTTCCGTGTTAAACTGCCGTGGCTTTCTCTCTTTAAAATATTTATTTTGTTGTGTGTGTGTGTGTGTTGTGTGTGTTGGGGTGTGTGGGGGGTGTGGTGTGTTGTGTGTGTGTTTTGTGGGGTGTGTGTGTGTGTGTGCTTGTGTATGTGTGTGTTGTGTGTGTTGTTTTTGGGGTGTGGGGTTGTGTGTGTGTGTTTGTGTGTGGGTTGTGTGGGGTGTGTGTTTGTGTGTGGGGTGTGTTTAATAGCTTACTACACACCCCACCCCCCCACCACCCCCACACACAACCACACCCCACACACACACACACACACACACCACACCCACACAAAATATATATATATTATATATAATATTATATTTATAATATATATATATTTTAAAATATTTGTGTATATAATATTGGGTTTATGTACTATAAAAATTACTTTATAATAAAATATATGTGTGTGTTTTGGTGTGTGTGTGTGTGGTGTTTGTGTGTTGTGTGTGTGTTGTGTGTGTGTGTTTAAATATGTTTTACAACACCCACAAAAAACCCCACCCCACCACAACACACACACACACCCCACACACCACCCCCACCCCACACACACACACACACATATTATATATATAAAATATATATATATATATATTAAAATTAATTATTTTAAAAATGTATGTATATATTTTATAACATTTATAAAATAAAATATATATATATTATATATATTAGGTATTTTAATATTAATATATATATATATTATATATGTACTTATACTATATATGTATTATGAAATTGTATATATTTTACAAAATTTGTATTTGTTTATGTATTGCATATTTGTTGTTTGTTGATTGTGTGTTATATATATATATTTATATATATATATATATATATATATATATTATATATATTTTATTTAAAATTATATTATATTTTATATAAACCCCTATATTAAATATATTTTATATATATTATTATTATATATACTATATATTTTATATGTTTTGTGGAAATTACATGTTTATAAAAAATAAAAACTATAAATATATATATTAAATATATTATAAAATATATTAGTATATTATTAATATATATATACATATATATTATATTATAAATATTTTAATATATATATATTTTTGTGTGTGAAATATATTATATTTTTATTATATTTTCTATATTTTATAAAAATATAAATTGTAAAATGTAAATTTTGGGTTTTGTGGGGTGTGTTTTGTGTGTGTGTTGTGTGTGTTTTTTGTTTGTGTGTGTGGGGTGTGTGTTTTTGGTGTGTGTGTGGTGTGTGTGTGTTTTTTTGGTGTTTAAAAGTTTAGATAGTTTTAGATAGATAGATAGATAGATTAGATATGGGTTGATAGATAGATAGATAACAGATAGATAGAAGATGTTTTAGATGGGACTGCATGTTCATTTATTCGGGTAGGTAGGGCACGTATGTACTTTTAAAATGGTTTTTTATACATACCTTTTAGGGTTTATGTGTTCTGTGTATTTTTTCATGGATGGGGTGGTGTGTGCGGGATATGACTATATATCTAAAGTGTATATATAAGAAATTTTGTGTAAAACAAGACACAAAAACAAATGGACAACATCGGGCAGGACATAGAAAGTGAAGCTAACTAATGCCTGTAATTGGGCAGTGGGTCAATACTTACTGCAAAATGGTGACGTAAAGGAGGGGGGCCTAAATAAAAGAATAGAAACTTTTATTTATTCTTTTCATTTTATGATATAGAAACAGCGTTTACGAAAATAGGAATTGCTGCGTGAAATTTTTGAGGATGATTAATTGATTGAAATAAAGGTAAAAAAAAAAAAGAAAAAAATTATATATATTGATTAAAATAATAAAACCTTTAACAGTTATGCCCTAGTTTTCCCAAAGAAAGGGAAACGAGAAGAAAAAAAAAGGGTTAACCAGTATTAGTTTAAAAACCAAAAATGAAAAATAACAATAGCAATAGGAGAAATTTTGTAAAATAGCAGGGGAAAGAGTAGCAATAAAAAGAATAAAATGAAAACAACGTTTAAAAATAAACCAATCAAAAAAAACCAGAACCCACACACCCCCCAACACAACAAAAACACACACCACTCCCACACACACACACCCCCTCACACACACACACACACACACACAACACGCCCCCTCTCCCCCCCCACACACCCCCTCCCCCTCTTTACACAAGACTACCTGAAGCACAGACTTGCGGTGAACCCCGTTTTTTGGCCCCGCGGCTTGGACCTGAAACAGACGGGAGCCATCCCGTCTCGCTCTCCCCCCCGAGGGCCCCCTCTCTTGCGCCCGCAGAAAACTGAGGAGGATTACGGTGGGAGTAGGGTTTATGCTGAGCAATACATACGTATATATACTTTATAAGTACAACACACGCCCAAAACACGCACGCACCACCCCCACAAACACACACCCCACACCCCACACACACACACCACCCACACACAACCAACACCACAACCCAACACACACACACCCCAACATATTAATTTTTTAAAAATATATATATTAAAATATATATATATATATTTAAAATATATATATATATATATATATTTTACATATCATAACATATATATATTATTATATAATATATATCTATAAAAATATTATTATATATATTATTTAAAGTATGTTGTACTTGTTTGTTAATATATATATATTATATAATCCCAATCTATTTATTATCTTATATTATATAAATTTTAATTCCTATATCTCTATATATATATCTATATCTTTAAAAATATATATATCTTATATATATATCCCCTCCTTTTTTGTATGGTTGTTCTATAATTTTTATTTTCATCCTTTTCTTTCTTTTAAAATTTTTCTAAAATATAAACTTTTAAAAAATCACTTTTTCTCTATTAAACCCTTTCTTCTGTTGTTTGTGTGTGTTGTTTTTCTCTACTCTAGTCTTTATATACCCCATCTATTTTACCCCTATTTATATTCTCTTATCCTCCCTCTCTCTCTATTTTCTTATCCCTATAAAATTTTTCTTCTTCTCTCTTCTTATAAATTTTCTATATTCTTTCTTATCTCTTCCTATCTCTGTTTTCTAATAAAATGTATTAAACTTCCCCCCAAACCTTTTTCTATATATTATCTCTTATCTCTAGTTATCTCATATTTCTAAATTCTTTTCCCTATTTTTATAATTCTCTTTATTCTATTTCCCCTATCTTCTTCTATTTCTCTTTAATCTCCCCCCCTCTTTTCTCTTCTTATCTCTCCCCTTTTCCCATCTCTCTCCCCTATAAACTCTCTCTCTTTTTTGTGGTGTTGTGTGGTGGGGGTTTTTTGTACTTCTCTTTTATCTCTCTATCTCTCTCTTTTCTCTCTTCTCCCCCCTCCCCTTTTTTCCCCCTTTTCTTATTAGTCATTTCTCCCTTTTTCTCATACCCCAAAATCTATATTTTTTTATTCCCTTTATCTTCTCTATTTAAAAACCATCTTTTTCTTTCTTTTTCTTTATATATTCTTCTATTATTTTCCTATAATTTCTATTCTTCTACTCTATCGCCTTTTTCATATTTTCTTTATTATATTTTTGTTGTTGTTGGGGTTGTGTTTTATTATTTCTTTTATTTTTTTAAAATTTTTTTTTTCTTTTCCCCCCCTTTTTTTTTTTTTTTTTACCTTTTTTAAAATTTCTTGTTGTGTGTGGTGTGTGGTTTTCTTTATTTTTTTTTTTTTTTCTCCCTCCCCTTTTTTTCTCTCTCTTCTTATATTTCTCGTCTCTTTTAATTTATCTCTCTCTATATTATCTTCTCTGCTCTCTCTCTTCTTCCCCTTTTTCTTCCTCCTCTCTCCCCTCTGGGCCCCTTTTCCCCATTCCCTTTTAAATTTTCTCTCTTCCTCCCCTCTCTTTCTATTTTCTCTTTCTCTATCTCTCTCTTTTTCCCCTCTCCTCTCCTGTTTTTCTCTAATCCCTTTTATATCTCTTTTCTCTTTTCTTGATCTTAAACCTCCCTAGATTTTTCTTTTCTACTTTTCCATATTTTATTCTATTTTTTCTATATTCTTTTATATCTTTTTTTAAAATTTTTTCTACATATTTGTTTCGGGTGTTTGTGTGTGTGTGTGGTTTTGTTTTGTGTGTGTGTGTGGGGGGGGTTTATCTTCTTCTATATCTTCTCTCTCTTCCTTCTATTTTTCTTCTCGCTTCTTCTTTTCCCAAACCTCTTTTATTCCCCTCTCTATATTTTATACTTTTCTCTTTTCCCCCTTTTCTTCTTCTATCTCTTTCCCCCTCTTCTTCTTCTTCTTTTCCCGGTGGTTTTTTTGGCGGCCCCCCGTGGGGCCCCAGCCGCCCTTTAATTGCATTTTTCCTGTTGTGATCTCTTGGAGTGAGTACGTGGTAAAGGGGGTTTTCCCCCCCCGTTCCTTTCCACGGAAATGCCGTTTTTAAATTTTAGGTAATCTTCTCTCTATTTATCCGGGGTTGGGACCACACTTTTACTTTGGGGGGGCTTTTGGGCCCCCCAGTGGCTAGTACCACCAAAGGTTTAAATTCTTTGCCCAAGGGGAAAAACGTGGTGGGGCCGGGGACCCTTTAAACCCCCGTTTAGATTTCCGTCGTCACGGGCTTAGCCGACGCTCCAACCATTCGGCCCCGCGGCCCTTTCCAAACATGGGCCCTTTCCCCCATTTTTTTTTTAGCCAAATTTTGAGCGGTGGGGTTTTCCATTGCCTTTTCCCCCCGGTGGTTTTTTTTCGATTTACCCTCTCTATTTAAACCCCCACTGCTTGAGCTGGCCCCCTTTTTTTTTGGGCCCCCCAGTGGCTAAGGGAGGCAAACGGGTGAAGTTCCTTGGGCCCCGGGAAAAAAGCCGCGCCCCGGGA
>NW_023661870.1:5000-12500 GCF_015228065.2 Penaeus monodon | reverse complement strand
AGGGTGGTAGCCTAGCATCTCCAGCCGACCTTCAGCCTCGGTAGTTGAGGTGACACCGGTTGATGAGCGTATTGGCATTGAGACTGGAAACATGCTTTGGCTTCATGTCTCTCATTGCTGTATACGCCCCTACCGATGATATAAAATTGATGTGAAAATGGCGTTCTACGCCAAACTCACATCTGTGCAGACAATTGCTCCCGACGAGATATTCGCATTTTTCTGGGTGACTTCAGTGCGGTATCCGGCTGTGACCGAGCTGGCTATGAGATGTCTATCGGCCCCCATGGTTCAGGAGCTGATCCAGCAGCGAGAATAGCCTCCTTTTCGGGACTTTACTAGGTCCCAGAAAATCTTCTGGTCCTGGTACCACCGCTCCAACCCGCATTGCTGGACATGGTACAGCGATACTGGTATAGTGGCCAAGGAGATCGACCACATTCTTGTCAGCACTCGCTAGAGAATCCTCCAGAACTGCAGGGTTACCGGAAATGCCGAGTTCTATGGCACCAACCATAGGCTGGTTGTGGCACCCTGCGGGTCCTTTTCAGAACTCCCCTGTCCCTCCAGTGGCCACTTTAGGTGTTTCACCTGGACAGACTAAGGGAAAGGGGGAGTGTGCCCATGGGGTTCACCATGGCAGTCTCTGACCAATTCACAGAACTCAACAACCTGATGGAACCCCGTTGCTCTGTGGGAGCTCTTCAAGCGCGTAACACTCAAAGCAGCTCAGGAGTCCATTGGCGTACAACCCGAGGGCAAGGCAGAATTCCATCTCCCTGGAGACATTAGAAGGGCCCCTGATGCGTGTCGCAAGGTCGGCTGAATGGGAATCAAGTCTTGCATCATTCCATGGGGCATAGGGCTCGGACATGCTGAGAAGGGACAAAGGAAAAAAGTTCATCAGGAATCTTGCTGAGGAGGTTGAAGGCCATTTCTTGGTAAATGACCTTCGCCCTGCCTACCAAGCCCTGAGAAAAAATGAACTCTAAGCCCTCTCACAGATAACTGCAATCCCATCAGTGGATGGACGGATCATTCCCCGTTGGGGTTCGTGAACATTGGGGTGAGTATTTTGAACAGTTTTTACCAGGTAGACCCTCCAAACAGTTAGCTTGGATGCAAACCATGTCTCAGTGCCTGTGCCGGACCCACCCATCAGCGAGGAACCTTTCCCACCATAACAGAGGTTAGGAGGCGATCTCCAAGCTGAAGAGTGGGAAAACTGCAGGCATAGTGATATCCCTGCTGAAAATGCTAAAGTCTGGGGGTGAACCTATGGCTCGGGGCCTGCTTTCAGTCCTGATTGCCATCTAGCAGACTGTACCATTCCCCCTGACCTGCTGAGGGGCGTGGTCTCCCTCTCTGGAAGGGAAAAGGGGGTTGTTGGGATTGTAGCAACTACTGTGGCATTATACTGCCCCAGCATACCAGGCAAGGTTCTCGCCCACATTCTTCTGAAACGGATCCTCGAGGGGGTTGAAAACCAATCTGGATGTAGGAGACTCCAGAATCCTTTGTAGTCTTGTGCAGTAAATCAGGTCATGTAGTCCCGGTGTAATGAAAAAGGTGGTTTCCCCTCTCAGCATACAGGGTCTCCACAGGTGAAGACCCGAAAGCCCGTGTACAGATTCTGAAAGCTTCATTAGAACCGAGTCCAGCATCCAGAGAACAGTGGGAATTGCAGATGAATAAGCCTCACATCCATAGTCAAGCTTACTACGAATAAGCGCTCAGTAAACTCGCAGAAGCGTTGTGCAATCTCAACCCAAGATATATATGAAAAATATGCAAGATACTAAGTGGTTTTGTAGCCCTTTTCTTTTAATTGTTTTATGTGAGGCACCCCACTAAGCCTTTAGTCAAAAATTAGACCCAAGTTCTTCACTCTTGGACAAATTTCAGTGGGTTTGCTCCTATATAGAGGGAAGGATGAAACTTTCCTCGTTTGTGGAAATGTATAGCCATGGTCTTGCTTGGGGAAAAATTTTAACCCATGGTATGTTGCCCCCTGAAACTTCCTGATTTACTGCAGTCCCGCATGTTTCCCTTTCAACATCCTATAAGCTTCCTCCTGAGCAGTAAGGGGTATGCACCACATACAGATTACATGAGACATACTTGGAACAAACCCTTTTCAATTCATTTATAGCAATGGCAAACAGGGGCCACTTAAGACAATTCCTTGTGGGGCCCTACCAGCTGATCTTCAGGCTAGAGAAAACTGTTTTTCCCACCCGAACTCTAAACTTCCTGTAGGTTTAAAGGGAGCTTTGTATGAAAGGTAGGCAATGCTCTTCTTAAACCAATGTCATACAGCTTCATGAGTATGTCATGCTTCCAAGTCTTTTCAAGGTCAAAGAAGACTGCTAACATGTGACGTCGTTGTGGGAAAGGAATTATGTATGGTAGTTTCATCCTCACAAGTGCATCTGTGGTTGATCTCAATTTTTAAAACCTACACCCCAAGATATATATATATATATATATATATATATATTATATATATATATATATATATATGAAAGAATATGCCAAATACTAAGTGGTTTTGTAGCCTTACTTTTAATTGTTTGATGTGAGGGACCCACGTAAGCCTTGAGTCAAAAAAATTTGACCCAAGTACTTCATCTCTTGGACAAATTTATATTGCTATTTCTAGCACTAACGCAATTATAAAGTGAATATGCATATAACAATATTAATGAAAATCATCAAACATTCAAATCCAGACGCAGCCACTTCAAGAACCCGAACACCGAAGTATTCAACACGAAGAAATGCACGTCAGCATAAAAATGCGTCAGAGCCTCGCTGCTTCTTTACCCCAGTAGTTGCACTTTGCCTATTAATCACTCATTTTACGCATAATCATGACGAAATATATAAAGAATTGAGGTGTATCTTTGAAATGAAGCAAAAGGCCGCCTCTGAGGGAGATCATGAGCTATTTGTTTTTTTAAATTTTCTCTTATGCATAATGCAACATCTTTTTTTTTTTTACATCCGTTTTCATCACTCAGTTTCCATAATGTCTTTGCCGGAATTTGTTGTATAAGGAGTTGGCTGTGAATATTAATGCCATCATATTTAATAGCGAAATTTTGTCACACGCAGTAACATCATTGCGCTAGGGTTTGCTGTAGGCTAGCCTGTATAGTACTTGTGCTGTTAATAACGTAAGCCTAGTTTTTTGTGTTTTCAAGGTAATGTCAAGATGACTAAGGATTCATGTGCTGTCAGATTATTCTACTGTTATCATACGGTTTACCATAAGATTTTATAATGTTTGAGGATAAACTGAGAATGGTGCATATAGTCACAAGTACAAGCTGCAATTCAGTAGTTAAAGTGTTGTAATATAGTGAAGAATAAGCTAACAGTATTTTAATTAAAAATTAACAGTTTCTTGGCATTACATACAGATTATTTTCAAAATACAAATACGAAGGGCTGCGGCACAAAAACTATGTGGGTCAATAACAGCTGCGTAAGAGGCATTTTTTTTAAAGCACTTTGCTATATGAGTCGATGCATCTGCCTATAGGATACAATTTTTTTTCCATTTTATCAGGCTTTTTCCTCTCTCCTGCTAGTGCAACCCCATTCAATATGTAGTAATAGTCTGCAGTAAACATGGGGATTTCACTTGTCATTATAATGTAATTATAATGTAAGTCCAAGGCACGTGTATTTCATGTATTCGATCCATAGTATTTACAGCAAACCCAAACCGAGCACAAGTCAGCAGATGACTGACCAATGGCCATCAGATGGTGATGAGTGTTGCCCGCAACTTTGTATCGTGTTTCCCGTATCCAGCGGGAAACACCAGAAGCACGCAAAATCGTGTCTTGGAACTCTAAGTAACCCCTTTGGGAACAAATTTGGATTTTTTGCTCGACTGCTAGAGCATCTTTTCAGATACTTTGTTGCGGCAAGTGTTGGTGTGGCCCTCGGTGTGAAATCATGTTTCGTAACTGTTTCGCAAACAGTTGCGAAAACATTATTGGATATGTGGAGCAACTGTTTCAGAAACAGTGTTGAGTAATAGTGATCTTCGTCTGGACTAGGCTTGAAAAAAGGGTGATTATGTAGTTTTCTGTATTCTTTTGCAGCTAATATATGTGAATGCAGAAGCACTCACGACTCGTGGTAAACTAAAAATGTGTGATAATTACTCAAGTTTGGATATGTATGCCGAAAAGCATGGGCAATTAGTAGGCCTATGGAATATAGAACTGATATTGTGAGATAAATAGTGATAAATAATCTATCCATCTGTCAATTCGTGCAATTACCCTATCATAGTTTAAAGGCATATATATAAGTGTGTATGATGTACTTAGATACATACGTGTGTACTCACACGAGAAACAGTTACCGTCAGATTACATTTTATGTCTGGTTTCTTCATTTCTTCTCTTTTTATTTATCATAAAATTGGGACCCGGCGGTTTTGTGCATCCTGTAGTGTGAAGAAATGTAAGTGAATATTGTTGTGATCAAAATTGCTAAGTGATGATTTGTTATAAAAAGTTAAATGTGTTTGCCTTGTCCTGAAGAATGGATTTTTTTTACATTGGATATTATAAAACACACACACACACACACACACACACACACACCCCACACACCACACACACACACACACACACACACACACCCCCACACACACACACACACAACACACACACATTTTTTTTATTATTTATTTATTTATTTATTTATTTATTTTTTATTATTTCTTTTTTTCCCGTCTTATCAAACTTTTTCAAATTCTGCATTTCATTTACTGCCACGATTTTCATGGAAAATACATTGTTAAATACACATCATTCAATATTCGCTAAGTAAATACTTGAGAAAGAATAGAGGAGAAATATTTAATAAAAAGAAACGCCCCGAAATCTTTAGAAAAAAAGTCCCAACCAGTTTATCTGAAGATGTTCAAACTGCACAGCCAGTAGTAGATGTTTAAAAACAATTTTGCGTGTGCTGATCTACAAAGTTCTGCGGTTTGAAAGTCAAAATCTTGAATAAGGAATATTGCATCGTCAAGATGATATATATAATGTGTCACCAGGGCTCGAACCTGGGACCTTCTGTGTGTTAGACAGATGTGATAACCACTACACCATGAGCAAATAAATTCAATGGTACTGTAGATATTGGTAATTCTTATGATTTAAAGCTTTTATATTATTTTCCCACTGCATATATTTTATAAAGGTTGGGGCACGTTCTTGAACTGAATAGAGATTGAGAATTGACTTGCCTTCACAGAGGGCGCACGATTTAAAATTTGGAAGATGTATAAATAAAGAGAGAGAGAGAGGGGTTTTGTAAGCTTTCTGATGTTAAACACTACCCACCCTCTTTCCAAACGGAATTTCGTGTCATTTTCCAATTCTTTTCTGGCGAGTACAAAAAGTATTAGGAAATTATGTGTTAAGCGTTAAATTTTCTTTGGGGAGTCTGTTAAGAAGCAGAGGCCTGGTAGCGGTATCATTCCCTTTCTGTCAATCTATCTATATATATGTGGTTAACAATCAAGGAGAGAAAGAAATATTCGAAAGAAAAGCCAGTATATAGTAATTATAATGTTAGTACTGCAAAAGTCTCGCCCGAAACGGTGGGGTGATGAAAGATTTCAAATTTGCCGCCTACTTGCTCAATTCCAGCTCGTGCGTGGCAGGCCTTGTGGGGCAACGGATAACGCGTCTGACTACGGATCAGAAGATTCCCGGTTCGAATCCCGCCAAGGTCGAATATACTATTTCCCCCTCCTCCTAGCTGTATGACAGTGAACGAGCTCTGATTTGATTATTCTGCGTTTTGGGGATAGTTTAATATGATATAGGATAATTTTTTTAATTTCCTATAAGATTTGTGACCCAGGAGCAAAATGAGATTTCTGGTATTTCATTTGAAATCTATGGCCAAATAGGTTAATCTATTTTCTCTGTTCTGTAGTTATAGTAGTGTATTTGAAAGCAAAATTATATATGTAAGAATTGTATGAATAAGGAATCAGGATGGATTTATCCTGGTATTGGTCTGAATTGCCGACCGTGACCGATGTTCGAGTGCTCGTGGGAACATTTTTTTTCGCCATTTATTCTTATCCAAGTTTTTTCGCTTTAGAATTTCTTTATAACAAATAATAGTAATAATAATAATATAAAAAATTTCAGGTTATTCTCAAAATGTTTTCTACTTTTTCGATACTATAATTATCGAAATCCATTATCATAGCGTTCAACGGTTCAACTGACATTGAATGTAATATCCTACCACCCTACAAATAATGCACAATATGAAATTATGTAAACGAAAATTTAAAACCGTTTGTAAAATCAATGCAATTAAACATGTTGGCCAAGTACGTATGCAAGTTTAAAATGGTTATTAATAATTTTCTCTATGCTATCGGCTGTGTGGGGGCGTTCCGCTATCGGGGCCTTCGTGGTTCCCGAGGAAACCCCTTCAGACCGTTGGCAGAAAGTGCCGGGCTTTAATGCCTCGGCCTCTTCCACAGCCGCTCATTACTAGGAAGCCTTGGCTGAGTGTGTGGAAGGGAAAAGGCCTTTGTCATAGCAAAGTAATGCGGGAAGCACATACATGTGTAACAGAATGGGGGTAACGTCTCACCAGCGCCTTTTTAGAACCTATACGTCCTTTTTAAATTTGTGCTGGTTCACTGGGTCAGATGAGTAGTGGCATTGGTGGAAGTGCACATGGTGATACAAAGAAGTAAATGCAAGAAGTTTTCCAATGCCTTACTACAACGATGAAACCATTCTAACCTCGTAACTCCCACACTAGGTCAATTCACCCTTACGTCTCGACTTGGGTATAAGAAAAATAAAAAAATTCACAATATAAAAATAAAAAAGTATACAACACCACACAAACACACAAACACACACACACAACACACACACACACACACACACACACACACACCACACACACACACACACACAAAACACACATATATATATATATATATATATATATATATATATATATATTATAGTGATAATACTTAAAAAACGATAATGAGACGGAGTTGATATGTACTACACGGGTCGAAATTTCGTCGAAATGTTACTCTTTGCAAGGTCTAAGAAGTAGATCTTGGTGGTGATGAAAAAGCCTTGAGGTACCGTGTCTTCCATACCAAAATGGCCCGCGCCCGATAGCACATGGAACTGTGATTTTCAGTTGCCATTTAACGGAGAATGATAGTTTGGGTCTGTATTATGTGGACTTGGCGATCCCCTGCTCAAACCCCGCCTGTCCCTTTCGCTGGGGTTGACTGAATTGGGGCTTGGTCGACAGTGTTAAAACAAAATACGCAACACAAAACAGATGACCAACGTAGGACGTTTTCAAAAGGCAAACAGGGCAAAAGAGTATAAAATGAAAAAATATTGGGTTTAAAGGGGATTGACAGTAGAACACCCAAGCTGACATCAGAATCAACAATATAAA
>NW_023661869.1:0-16903 GCF_015228065.2 Penaeus monodon | reverse complement strand
CTAAACTGATAGTGTCTGCTTGACCTAGCCATATTTGACCAGCCGTTTGACTTGACTGCGCCTTGATCAACCCACCTGTCTAACCAGAATAAAGGACCAAAAGAAGTGTTTTTGCTAGCTGCAGGGCGCATTGTGCAGCATCGCTCAACCTCCAGGACTTCTTTCTCCGGGATGCCACAACATGGCAAAACCACACGTGGGAGAGTTCTCCCTGGTCCAAGAGGGAATGAACCAGGGGGTGTGCACCATCCCCTCTTTGGGCCTTGGTGCACCAGGGAAGCCATTTTGTCTATACCTCACTGGTGACCCTCCAGTATGGGTAGCCTCTCGTCTGGCTCACCAGAATCATTGGGACCTCAAGCCCCCCACCGCAGCAAGGTGGTTTTCTATTAGGGGGGAGAACAGTGGGAGTTGCAGATGAATAAGCCTCACATCCATAATCAAGCTTATACGAATAAGTGCTCGGAAAAGCCACAGAAGCGTGCAGTCTGCACCCCAAGATGTATGTGAAAGAACCCGCAAAAAATAAGCACTTCTGTAGGCTTAAACTTTTAACTGTTTGATGTGAGGCACCCATGTAACTTGAGTCAAAAATTAGACCCAAGTACTTCACCTTTTGGACAAATTGCAATGGGTTTGCTCCTAAATGGAGGGAAGGAGGGGAATTTTCTCGTTGTGGAAATGTATAGCCATGAAAATAGAAAATTTATTGCAGTCTGCATGTGTCCTTGCACATCTGTAAGCTTCCTCCTGAGCTGTACAGTGTAAAGTCATCCACATACAGATTACATGAGACAGCACTAGGAACAACCTTTACAATGTCATTTATAGCAATGACAAACACTTAAGGCACTCCCTTTATGACCCCTTCCAACTGATATTCAAGTAGGAGAAACTGTTTCCCACCTGAACTCTAAAATTCCTGTTAGTAAGGAAGCTTTGTATGAAGGTAGGGAATACTCCTCTTAAACAATGTCATACAGCTTTGTGAGTATGCCCTGCTTCCAAGTAGTATCGTAAAACCCCTTTTAAGGTTTAAAAAAGATTTCTATCATGTGACATCACTGTGGCAAAGGAATTCTGTATAGCAGTTTCCCTTCTCACAAGGCATCTGTGGTCGATCTCAAATTTTTAAAGCCAAATTAATATGAGGTCAATACGTTTTCCTTTCTAGCAGCCACGTCAACCTGAAATTTACCATTTTCTTCATCAGCTTGCAGATGCAGCTGGTGAGAGAAAATGACATATGGATGGCACTGTACCTCCTATAGATCTTTTTGAATAGGTCCAATAGGGAAATTCTGGGGGCTCTCTGGTAAGTGAGATATCATTGGTATGGAATATTGTCACTTCCTAGGGCAGTCTTTTGGCAAAGCTGCAAAGCAGAGTCTATCTCTTGCGCAAAAAAAGGCAAGTTGTATTGAAGTTCTGCTACAAGCTCTACCACCCACCCACCATCGAGTCCAACAAGGGGAAGCTATAGTTGGGCTTCAAAAAACTCCCAACAGCCAAACGAGTAGTGAGGATATATACGCAGCCACTATTACATTACTGATGGGCAGTCACGGGACCTTGCGCTACCAGCTGAACAGTGCCAGCTGACCGTAGCCATTTGACCAGCCGATTTACTTGACTGGGCCTTTATCTAGTCATCCCTCTAACCAGAATAAAGGGGCCCAAAGAGGTGTGTTGCTAGCTGCGGGGTGCAGCATGCAGCATTGCTCAACCCCCAGGACTCTATCTCCTAGTATATGGACACCAAGCACCCAAACACACGTGGCAGAGTTCTCCCTGGTCCGGGGGAATGAACCGGGGGAAGTGCCCATCCCTCTCATGGTCTTGTGCACCAAAACCATTTTTTCTCATCCCTCATGGTGCCCCCTGCAGTGGGGGTTCCCGGTCCAGCTCACCAGATATTGGAACCTAAAGGGCCCCGTTCTTACATAGACTCACGGGAGATCAAAATTTTGCTGTTATTTTGAGGGTCGATAATTTTTCCCCCCATAGTGGGAAAAGAAAAAAGAGGGGTACTAAAAAAAACCCCATGATAGTGAAGACTGCTCTCCGATGTCACAATTGATTTATTGCTCTTTTCATCCTTTCCTCTCAACATACTCTCACTCCCCCATAATTTTTTCCACAATTCCAAATTTCCCCGTTACGTCTACTTTCATGGCGTTCCAAGCAAATTTTTAAAGGGGCCCCCAATTGTTCCCCTAAGGAAAACGCCTTTTGGGGTGGGGGGGCTTGAGGGGCCCAATGTCTGGGGAGCCGGGCCAGAGGGTACCCCAAGGGGGCACCGTGAGGGGTGGAAAAAGGCTTCTGGGCACCAAAAGGCCTAAAAAGAGGGGGTGGGGCACCCACCCCGGTTTATTCCTTTGGAAAAGGGGGAAAACCCCCTTTCGTGTGTTTGCGTGGTGGATCCCCTATTACCCCGAAAACAGGAGCCGGAGGTTTAGTGATGCTGCACGCTGCACCCCGCGTAGCAAAAAACCTCTTTTGGGCCCTATTTTTTAACAGGGGGCTTTATCAAGGGCCCCGGCAAGTCAATTGGCTGGCCTCTTTATCGGTATGCTCAGAAATTAAATAGTGGCGGATATTTCCTCAACCCCGGGTTTTGGGAGATTTTTGGCCCCAACTATAGCTTCCCTCTTTGGACTAATGATGGATGGGGGGGGGAGTGAGGAAATGAAAAATTTTTAATTTGCATGAGTCCCAAAATTTAAAAAGATCTAGTTGTCTCTAACGCCCTATGCAACCCCAAAACCTTTCCCTTGAACAAAAATTTCATTTTGGAATTTTTTCCAGTTCAAAAGGGCAAGAAGGGGAAATTTGTAATGGTTCCCGGGTCCCAACAGGTAAGGGGGGAAAAGCCCCCCAAATCCACTAAGGAAATCTTCCCTGGAAATATAAAAAGTTTCATATAGTATGTACGTAGTAAGACCATTGATGGGTAAAAAAATCAGGGTCTTGATATTTTTTAAGTACATTGGAAAATATTTGAGGTTTTGGAAAAATCCCATTCACATGGGGTGATCCTCACTTTCCCCCAGGAAATTTGGTACCCTAAATTGAGGTTTCGCACCAAAGGGGACCTCTGCATGCGATATGTGACCCCTGGGGTTAAAGTTCATGTTCTCACAAAATCCTCAACATGAAGGGAATTTTTTTTTCCAAGAGATTAGGTATTTGAGGAGAAACGTTAAGGAACTAGAGAATTTTAAGGTAGTGGGTAAAAATTTAAGAAAAAAGTTAGGGATTTAGAAAGTAAACACCAGCTTCTCAAATTTGAATGTTAGTACATCCCCCATTTGGTAGGGTACCCCTCAAGTAAAGCCATATGTCCCCAAACCCTATGGGGGTGCTCCATGTAGGGTTATGGCAAGAGAAAACTTTTTCCATTTTAAGGAAAAGGGACAACTAAAGTATGTGTAATGTGGACAACAGGTTATCAAGGAGATGGAAAAGTTCAGGTCCTTTAAACCAGTCCCAAATTTTTGGGAAAGCCTTTTGGGGAATTCCACCAGAAACGGAGTAGAAGTAAGGGGTCTAATGAGGGGATCCCCCTTCCAAAAATAAAAGGGCTTTTTGGCCATCAGGGAAGCTCCAAGACATCAATGGGACAGCCCAGCTGCCACCAATCCACAGGGGCCTCACTTTCAAAGGCTCAGGTATGCCCTTTGCCCAAAGGGAAAGGGGAAACCCGAGTGTTCAAAAGACTCTTTCAAAATTGGGGGTTTTGGGGCCGTCAGGAAAGGGTCCCGGGCCCAACGGGACAGCTCCAGCGCCCCCCACACCACAGGGGCCTCCCCTGCTAGACAGAGTGCCCTGAAGCAAAGGCTCGGTCCCTCCTTTGCCAGACAAAAAAATTCGACCTGTCAAAAAGGAAACCTGTAGAAATTAGTTCACGGGTAAACAACCCCAAAAAATTTTCCCAAGATCCCGGAAAGGGGCAGCCCAAAGGGGTGGGGAAACCCGACCACAGTGCTGCCAAACACCTTGAAGAGGGGTTTTGGGGAACGGATACCCAATCCAATGAACTGTCAGGGGAATTTATGCAAAATGGAAGAACTCAACATCTGATGCTTCATGTAACCCATTTTTTTGTTTTTACAAAAAGGTTTTGACAGATAAATCATTGATTTTTCCCGGAGGATTCCCAATTTAAACCCCCATGGATCTTTTAAAAATAGCCTCAGGAGGAGTAGCAGAATGTACGTCGGATATTCCCTTCCCGCCATTTACATGGAAAACACTGCAGGAAGTTTGAGAATAGCCTTGACACGACCTTTCTGAGATTATCACCTTTTCACATAAATTCAACATAGATGATTTTGGAAAAATTACTTTAGCAGTTCCATTTTACTTTTTGTCTTGGGAGTTTAATTTTTGGCATCAGATAGCAAAAATTATTTAGCCCCGTTCTTTAGATGTTTGTAGACTGGTGAGAAAAACAGACGGGGAAATCGAGAAGAAAGTTTAGTTTTATTTTTCCCGTCGCAAGGTTATTTTTGTCTTTTTACAATATTTTTTTCGTTTTTGTTGGGGACAAAACAGCATTTTGAATGAATGAAAATACAAACCAAATTAGTGGGGACCCTTGCATAGGCCTTTTCTCCGTATTACTATAGGGAGTACTTAGACAATTTTTTGGAGGGGGGGTAAATTACGAAAAGCTAGCCCCCCTTCTGTTCGATTCATCTTTTTTTTTATATCACAAAAACAGAGGGTCCCTAAACATGTTTACTTGATCTTTTTTATCAGAGGGAAGACTGTATTGGCGTGCAAAAATAGCCCCTCTGCTAGAGTTTAAACTTTGGGAAAGCTGAAACCCCATATTTCCTATTGCATTGTAGATTGTACAAAATTGAAAAAATGAGGCGGGAACACTTTTTGGGAAAAGCATTGAATTGCCCTTGAGGTTAATTAGCAAAACATAAATGGGTCGACAGTGGGGAGACGTGGTGGTCCTAGTTGGTAGGATAATTCACTGTTCAGGCAGAAATAGGAGGGGGAAAAACCCCTCTTTGGTCTCGCGCACATGCGTTGAAAACCCTATTAATACTCTTAAATAGAATAAAACCGGCGACTTTTCAAAACCCGTTAGGTAATTAACCTGTTGTATAAGCCTGAAATTTTCAAACGTATGAGATAGTGGTTATCACATTTACATTTAAAAAAGAAAATTAAGCCTGTTATTTTTTTTTATTTTATTATCGCCTGTTAGGATGTGTGTTTGTGAAAGTCATAAGAAAGGCATATTGAGTACAAACAATAGTTTTAAAGATCCTTTTGAGTGAATTATATTATTGTATAAGCTGCAATTTTCAAACGTGTGCGTAGTGGTAGTTATCGCATTTACATTTACACACAAAAAAAAAAATAAGCTTGTTTTTTTTTATTTTTGTTATCACCTGTTAGGACGCGAGGTTTTTTGTAAGTTGCATCTTTTTTATATTATGCATTTTTAAACATTTTTAAAAATATTTTTATAGTCTTGCAAGTATTTTTTTTTTTATATGCATATGGAGTGAGAAATGGATAGTGTCATATGCATATATTTTTGTCTTATATTTACGTAATGCGAACATTGGTAATCTTAGTAAGGGTTAAAATGGAATTCCTTTTCTTGGTTTGGGTTTCCCTCAAAACGAGACTGCACCACCACCCTCTGAGCAAAAAGAAAAGATCATATTATCATCCTCGTTATATGGACGTCGGGAGATATGATTTGTATTTTTGTCTGTTTTTACTAAAGGCATATATGAAGACCTTAATAAAGGGCATATTGAGTACAGCAACGAATTTATAATCCTTTTGATTTCAATGAATTCTTAATATTGGGATGTTTTGGCGATTTAACGTAGCCGACGGTCAAAACTTTTACCATTATTGCTCTGAAACGGAATATGGGGGAATGCGGATCGGGGGATGGGGGCTTCCTGTTCTCGGGCTTTGCGTATGTCAGCAGCTGCATGCATTTTGTTTGTTTTGTGCTTCTTCTTCCTCTTTTTCCCTATTCTTATTTTTGCTTTGGAGAGGGAGTAGAGGACACCCTTTGGCGAGGTGTTAGTCATCATTAGAGGGACATTTAGGATTATAATGAATTAGGAGGGGCAGTCACTCGTCTGTAGCAGGATTAATATCGATTCAGTTACAAAATTCAAACATGGTGAATATTGCGGTGTGAGGGGAGGGGGAGGGAATGGGGTGAGCTAGTATGTCCATCGGTCTTTGTGCTATTTGTTTGTTTGCGTCTTCTTCCTCTACCATTATTGCTTCCTATTGGGATGTGAAGGAATGTGAATTGGGGGCAGTAGGAAGGGAAGGTGGAGTTTCCTGTTCTTGGACACTGCGTATGTCAGCAGCTGGATGCATGTTTGTTTGTGTGTGGCTTCTTCTTCCCTTATCTTATTCTTATTATTGCTTCAGAGGGGAAAGGGGGAAGGGGGGGGGAGACAACCTTCAGGTGAGTGTGTTAGGCATCATTGGAGGGTCATTTATGGATTATGACGAATTAAGAGGGGTGATCACTCTTCTGTAGCGGATTAATTACGATTCAGTTACAAGTTCAAAACATGGTGCATATTGCCAAAGTGTTATACAATCGAAAATAAGGGTATATATTGTATGACAAAATTTTATAATCCTTTACACTTATCTCTGGCACGGTGAGGGAGGAGCAGTAATTATCTGTCATTAGCAGACCTGTGTGACCTATTTATTATTGATTTTGACTGTTCATTCATTAGGGAAGGCCATCACTCCTCTGTAACAGAATCAATTATCGATCTGGGTACAAGTTTAAACATGGTGAATATTGCGGTGTGGGGTGGGAGGAGCCACGGGTGAGTCATCTGTAGCACCTGCCCGTGTGTTAGACATCACTGGTATGGGTAATGATTTGGGTTTATGGATATTGATTAGTTAATCACTTTCAGTGGTTATTTTTCTTTTAAATGATGCACCATTTTGGGTGTTAGCCATTGTAGCTATGGTCCCAGTGGTTACCTCATGACCACTGTAGTCATTAACCTGCTTTCACTCTCGGGCAAGGTTTTTTGGTTACGCGGTGATCATTGATCTATGTACCGTCACCTGCATTTGGGAAAGGGGTCCTCGTCTGTAGCACATCATTTGTTTCATTTTCTCTTATGATGCATCATATACGAACATGGGGAAAGTATGTTAATGATTTCCGGGTATTGATTATGTTGTTTTGGACATTGGTTGTGGTTTGTGGTTTGTGGTTGCGACAAGGTCACTGGTTACGTCACGGTCCACTGACCTACTTTCACATTCATGTACATATGTGAAGGTTTCAATTCTGTCCATCTACACACTACTGGCATCACCCCTGGGGAGACACTTTGTGCAACCCTCAAGGGAAAGGCCCTTTGGGGTCCTTTTTCTTAAAAGTAGATGCAGTTTTACTGAACAATGACACTTCCCACACATTTCAAATTCAAACTGGGACATTTTCCCAATATAGACCTGCCCGTTGGTCACCTGATTCACAGAGAATTTCATTGGCAGGTCATGGAAGACTTACATGGGAAAGGGCCCACTTTTCCCAAAACTTGCAGGAGGGAATGGTATTTCAAGCCAATGGAGAGCAGAAAATGGCGGACTTGAACATGCGGGCTGGAATCTTTCTAGATTAACTGCAGTATTTCAAGAATCTGTGAATGAAGCTGTTAATCACTTCACATCACAAATTCCACCTTGCAGCAGAAGCATCCATTCCAAAAGTAGCGGGCATTACCATTTCCTCCCGGGACCATGGTGGTCTGATGAATGCCAAATAGATGTCAGAGCAAGGAAAGCTGTATTAAGGCAGTTAAAACGAAACCCCAGTGATGTAAACTTTATCCATTACAAAAAGACCCGAGCCAAGGGCCAGGCGAGTGCTAAAGGAGGACAGATGGACACATGGAGACAGTATGTCTCCTCGATTAACTCTGAAAAAGCACATCACTGTCACCACCTGTTTTGAAGTAGATGGATAATCATAACAGACAAAAAGAGTTGCTAATGAGCTAGATAAATCCAGGCAGAGATTCCTCTAGAGCATCTTACACTCCCTGATTTCTCCACTCTTCGGGCGAACAGGAATGAAAACCAGTGTCTTTCTTCAGTAGGACTGCTGCAGAATTTCCCATAAAACTTGCCATTTTTGCGCAAGGAGATAGATTCTGCTTTGCAGCTCTGCTGTAAGACTCCCCCAGGAAGTGCCGATATTCCATACCAAAGGATCTCTCACTTCCCGGAAAGCCCCAAAGAAGTTCCTGTTGGACCTATTCAATAGGATCTATAGGGAGGGTACAGTCCCATCCCCAGGAAAGAGGCTATAATCATTCTTGTCCGTAAAACTGGCAAAGATGTCCACACCAGGAAATTATAGACAAATTTTCCCCACCAGCTGCATCTGAAAAGTGATGGAAAAAAATGGTAAATTTCAGGTGACATGGTACTAGAAAAAGGAAATGTGCTGACCCCATATCAATATGGGTTTAGAAGATTGAGATCGCCATAGATGCACTTGTGAGGATGGAAACTGCTACACAGAATTCTTTTGCACAACGATATCACATGCAGTCTTCTTAGAACTTGAAAAGGCTTACAATACCACTTGGAAGCATGGCATACTCATGAAGCTGTATGACATTGGTTTAAAAGGAGCATTAACTACCTTCATACAAGCTTCCTTGCTAACAGGAAGTTTAGAGTTTGGGTGGGAAACAGTTTCTCTAACCTGGAAGTTCAGCTGAAAGGGGTCCCACAAGGGAGTGTCTTAAGTGTGACCCTGTTTGCCATTGTTATAAATGGAAAGGTTGTTCCAAATGCTGTCTCATGTAATCTGTATGTGGTTGACTTTACACTGTACTACTCAGGAGGAATCTTACAGGATGTGCAAGGGTACATGCAGGCTGCAATAAATCAGGTTGTACAGTGGGCAAAATATCATGGGTTCCCCCCTAATGGAAGCACTGCCGCGGTGGGGGGCTTGAGGACCCAATGATCTGGTGAGCCCAGACCAGAGGGCTACCCATACTGGAGGGGTCACCATGAGGGATGAGACAAATGGCTTCCTGGTGAAACCAAGGCCTATGAGAGGGGATGGTGTACCCACCTGGTTCATTCCATCTTGGAGCAGGGAGAATTCTCCCACATGTGTTTGCCGTGCGTGGCATCCCGTATTACAGGAGACAGGAGTCCTGGAGGTTCAGTGATGCTGCACGCTGCCCCCGCAGCTAGAAAACACACCTCTTTGGTCCTTTATTCTGGTTAGACAAGTGGCTTGATCAAGACCCGGTCAAGTCAATCGGCTGGTCAAATAGGGCTAGGGTCAAGCAGGCACTATTCAGTCGGTTTAGCGCATAGGCCCGCGACTGCCATCAGTCTGTAATAGTGGTGCGTATATTTCCTCATTACCCCTGTGGCTCTAGGGAGATTTTGAGCCCCAACTATAGCTTCCCTCGTTGGACTCCATGGGGGGTGGGGGAGTGAGGAAAAGAAGAATTCAAATTTGTATGATACTACAAATTGCAAAGATCTAGCTCTCTCCCTGACGACCTACACAATCCCCGACCATTCCCTCTGGAACATCACGTATTGTCACTTTGGAACCTTTCCAGCTTCCAAGGCAAGAATGGGAATCGTAATGGTTCCCAGGCTCCAAACCAGGTAAGAAGGGGAAAAGTCCTCCTAAATCCACTAAGGAAATCTTACCTGGTAATATGAAAACAATTTCATATAGTAAGTCCCCTAGTAGTGAAGACCATTGAAGGGTTTATACAATCATGGATCTTGATATTTCGAAGTACATCAAAAAATTTGTTGAAGTATGTCAAGGTGATCTTCGCATCACCCCACAGTGAGAGGGTAGCCTGATAGTTGAGGTTTCGTCACAGACGAGAGTGACCGGCTGCGTGCGATATGCGCTTCCTGGGGCTCAAGTTTCATGTTTCCTCACAAAACCCTCAATGAGTGTAAGGGAAATTTGTTTTTTCCCGAGACCTGATGAGGTATTGAGGAAAAAACTGTTAGAGGAACTAGAGAATTTAATGTAGTGGCAGTAAAAACGTTTTAAGAAGAAAGTTGATGGTTGGAACAGTCGACCCCAAAGCTCTTCTTCTAACTTTTAACACGTTAGTCCTTCCAGAATCGGTAAGTTAGCATGGTACCACCTCAAGGTAAAGCCTATGTGCCCAACCCTATGCGGTGCTTCCACTGCCAGGGTTATGGCCAACTCTTGCCGTTTTAAGAAAAATGGGCAACCAAGAGTATGTGTAAGGTGTGGTAAAAATAGGTCATCAGGAGATGACAACTGTCCGGGTCCAATATGCTGTTACCACTGCAAAGAGGCTCATGAAGCTTCTTCAAAAGCAGTGTAAAAAGTACAGATTGAAAAGGAAGTATTGGTAATAAGGAGCAAGGAGAAAGTTATTTTTCCAGAGGCAAAGCGTCTTGCCCATGTGCTGTTTGCACAGCCGGGAAGTCCTTTGCATCGGTTTAGGCCATCCTCCTTCCCACAAACCCTTGCCCTCCAGTGCTTCTTACAACACACACTTTTGTCACTTCCTTTAACCCTCAGTCGCAAATTGCGGACCCTGCCTCTGGTGAGTTTTTCCACCAGAAACGGAGTAGGAGTGAGGGGTCTATTGAGGAGACTCCTCCTCCCAAATTAAGGTTTTGGACCCAAACCCAGTTAAGGCTCCAAAGGCCTAAACGGTGACAGCTCCAGCTACCCCCACATCCACAGGGGTCTCTGCTGCTAGGCAGAATCCCCTGAAGTAAAGGCTCAGGCACGCCTTTGCCCAGGCAAAGGAATCCTAAAACCTGTGCAAAAGACTCCAGCTGTCACATCCAAGGGGCCTCCGTGCTAGACAGAATGCCCCTGAAGCAAAGGTCAGGCCCACTCTTTGCCCAGGCAAAAAAATCCTAAAACCCTGTCTAGGGAAACCTGTGGAAACTAGTTCCACACGGTAAACAACCTTTAAAAAAAGGTACTCCCAGGCTCAGGTAAGGGACAGCTTAAAGGTGTAAGGGAAACCTTGACCACAGGTGCTGCCAAAAACACCTTATGAAGAAATAATATAAAGAACTGGTACCCTAATCCAATGGAAACTGTCAGGGAATTAATGCAAAAGGGGAAAAAAGCAAATATCTGATAGCTTATAAATCCAGTTTGTGTATGTCTACAAGAGATTATGACCGGGGAAAAAATTGTACCATTTCCCTGAGAGGATTCCCAAATTCAAGCCCCTATTGGACCTTTGACAATGGACCTCATGGAGGAAATAGCAGTAATGATACGTCAAGTATTCCTTCAAGGCCATCCCCCTGCAGACAACACTGCAGGTGAAGGCTGTGAGAATAAGCTTGACACGACCTTAAAACGTTGCATCCATCTTTCCTCCTCCACATAATCTGAACATTAATGATTTGGAAAATCTACTTGAGCAGTTCCCACATCCATTTTACCTTGGAGATTCAATGGTCGGCATCACCTCTGGGAGACACTTTGTGGGAAACCCTCGAGGAAGGGCCTTGGAGCCTTGCTCCCAAGAGTAGATGCAGTTTTATTGAACAGTGACACTCCACACATTTCCAAATTCAAAAATGGGACATTCCAATATAGACCTATCAATAGGCTCACCTGATTTACAGATGAATTTCACTTGGCAGGTTATGGAAGATTTACATGGAAGCGACCCTTTTCCCAAAACTTTGGAGGAGGTGAATGGTATTCCAGCCAATGGAGTGCAGAGATGGCGACTTTTAAAAAAGCGAACTGGAATCTTTTTAGATCAACTGCTGTATTGCATGGATCTGTTAATGATTCCAGTGTGTTCAAGATGCTGTTAAAACACTTCACATCACGAATTCACCTTGCAGCAGAAGATCCATTCCCAAAAGTAGGGGCATTACCATCGACCTCCAGTACCCTGGTGGTCTGATGAATGCCAACAAACTGTCAGAGCAAGAAAAGTTTTGCATTAAGGCAGTTGAAAACGACGCCCCAGTGATGTAACTTGATCCATTACAAAAAGACCCGAGCCAAGCCAGGCGAGTGCTAAAGGAGGCCAGACGGACGTCATGGAGACAGTATGTCTCCTGATTAACTCTGGGACCCTTTAGCATGGGTATGGGACAAGGTGCGTAAGACGTGGGGAAAAAGCACATCACGTCACCACCTGCTTTGAAGATTGATGGCATAATCATCACAGATAAAAAGATGTTGTAATAACTAGCTAAATCCATGGCAGAGATCTCCTCTGGAGGGATCTTACACTGCTTGATTCTCCACTCTTTGGGCTGAACAGTAACGACACCCAGTGTCGTTCTTCAGAGTACTGCAGCAGAACTTCCATACAACTTGCCCTTTTTGGGGCAAGGAGATGGACACTGCTTTGCAGCAGACGCCCCAGGAAGTGACGATATCCATACTAAAGATATCTGACTTACCAGAGAGCTCCCAGAAGTTCTTGTTTGGACCTATTCAATAGGATATATAGGGAGGGTACAGTGCATCCACATGGAAAGAGTCTATAATTATTCCTATCCTTAAACCTGGCAAGGATGCTTCCACAAGGAAATTACAGACCAATTTCCCTACCAGCTGCATCTGCAAGCTGATGGAGAAAATGATAAACTTCAGGTTGACATGGCTGCTAGAAAAAGAAAATGTGCTGGCTCCATATCAATAGGGTTTAGAAGATTGAGATCGACCACAGATGCACTTGTAAGGATGGAAACGGTATACGGAATTCCTTTGCACAGCAGTCTTCTTGACCTTGAAAAGGCTTATGATACTACTTGGAAGCATGGCATACTCAAGAAGTTATATGACATTTGGGTTTTAAAAAGAGCATTACCTACCTTCATACAAAAATTCCTTGCTAACAGGAAATTTAGAGTTCGGGGGGAAACGTTTCTCTAACCTGGGAAAATGAGCTGGAAGGGGTCCCACAAGGGAGTGGGCTTAAGTGTGACCCTGTTGCCATTGGCTATAAATACATTGTAAAGGTTGTTCCAAGTTCTGTTTTCATGTAATCTATATGTGGATGAATTTACATGTACTGCTCAGGAGGAAAGCTTACAGGATGTGCAAGAACCATGCAGGCTGCAATAAACAGGTTGTTTCAGTGGACAACATATCATGGGTTCAAATTTTCCCAAGCAAGACCAGGCATGCATTTCCACAAACGAGGAAAATTCCATCCTTCTCTCTATTTAGGAGCAAACCCACTGCAATTTGTCCAAGAGGTGAAGTACTTTGGGGCTATTTTTTGACTCAAGGCTTACATGGGTGCCTCACATCAAAAAAGTTGAAAGTAAAGGCTGCAAAAGCACTTTGTATTTGCGGGTTCTTTCACATCTATCTTGGGGTGCAGACCCCACATCGCTTCTGCGGCTTTACCGAGCGCTTATTCTTAGTAAGCTTGATTATGGATGTGAAGCTTATCACTGCAACCCCACTGTTTTACGGATGTTAGACTCGGATCTAATGAAGCTCTCAGAATCTGTACTGGGCTTCAGGTCTTCACCTGTGGAGTCCCTGTATGCTGAGAGTGGAGAACCACCTCTTTCATTACACCGATAATACATGAACCTGATTTTCTACACGAGACTACAAAGGATTCCAGGATTCCCACATCCGATTGGTTTTCAACCCCCTTGAGGATAGCCGATCCTATGTAGGAGAATGGGGAATCTTGTGGAAGATTTAATTTAAATCTCTCCAAGGGTTTTGGCTGTTGGAATTCCCCAATCCCCCCCCCCCTTGGACTAATCATGTCGAGTGGAATTGGTCGGAATTGGGGAAAAGGGGGGAGATCTGAAGCAGAAGTCAGAGATAGATTTCTTCAGCACATTTCTAAGTAAACAAGGATCAGTGCAATATATACAAAATGGTTTGAAACTGAAAATGGTGTGAGATTTGCAGCAGTGAGCAGAAGAAAGAGTGGGATTGGCAGTCTTTCTCTGGCAGCCTCTATCTTTACTGCAGAGTTACATGCTATCCTTGCAGTAGTTAAGATGACTAGAGATCTTACGAAACCCTTCTATTGTAATATATTGTGACTCTTGTAGTGCCTTGCAAGCAATCAAGAACTTAAACACAAACACATCCATAGGAGGGAGGTGCCAGCGCATTGGTATCAGTGGGAATGAGCGAAACTGATCAGAAGGCCAAAGGGAGCTGCCGCTCAGCCTTGTGATGCTCGTTTTCCTCTCCCAACACCGAGTTGTCTTCGTGATATATGGAAGGAACAATGGAGGCATACCTCTAGAAAGAAACTGCGAGAGATTTGAGAGGACCTTAGCAGTTGGGGATAGCATCCATCCCAACCGAAAAAGTGGAAGTTGCATTAACAAGACTTAGAATCGGGCACACAAGACTGACTCATGGGCCGATGATGGCTAAAAGTCAAGCACTTTGTGAGGGATGCCAATAACATTAACGATCCCACATGTAGTGAAAAGATGTGCAACATTTTCAGACCAAAGACGTATGTATTTGTCTACCCATATACACTGAAAATGTATTGGGGAGAATTGTGATATAGAGGGTCTTATTTGTTTCCCTTTGGGAGACTAATATTTTCAATAAAAATTTTATTGTGCATTAATGTTTTTTGCAATAATTTTATACACTTAGAGCAATATATTTAGTTTTGATTTTAAAATATTTGTTATTGTAAGATATTTATTGATAGATTTTTTAAAATTTTAAACATTTTTATATTTCTATTAGCAAGAATTCGCCGATAATGACCTTAGCTGTTGATGCAGCAGATGATTTTAAATAAAAATTATCCCTAAGTTGACCAGTCATTTCAAAGACTAGTTGCTCCTAAACTCCAAGCCTGGCATCGGAGATAATTATTTAAACATCCTCCCTAACACTGATGAAGTTATACCAGATGTCAGAAGCACTATAATTGCTGTCGCCATCTTCCAGGAGCCGCTGAATATAAGCATCCGAGATCAACTATAATGCCATTTCCCTTTTTTCACTGCTGCTTTATTTTACCTTTGTACCTTATGTAATCGAAAAAAAAATACTTGAAGGGAAGTTAACACCACCAAGAATGCATAAACAACTACAAAGATGCTAAAATAAGAAAAATTATAAACAAAACATGTTCAACTGCAATCACACAATCAGACACGCACACACACAACACACACACACACACACACACACACAAAAAACACACACACACACACCCAAACACACACACCAAACACACACACACACACAGAAAAAAGATAAATATATATTTCAGATATCTGTCTTTTGCTCTAAATGAAACAACTTACCATTCATCTTATAAACATTTTCCCCAAATTACATTCCATTTGCCCGAGTGGGAATCAGCACCGACCAGAATAATCTTCGCCTCTGATCTCTATGGGAAGGGCTAGATAATTTATTCCCAATATGATGGTCAGGGAAAAAACATATAATAATGCAAAGGGATCTCTCTAATATTGTTTTTTGGAAAGCTTGATAAATATCCCCAAGGGGGCTGCTTAATTAGGCCGATGATGCACTCGGCCCAAAATTACATATCGATAGCTTAAAACATTTTTCAGGAAACTTAAAAAACCAGCGTCTTTTTAAATGTAGGCTACTTCTTTATGATTTAGCGTTATGTATATAATTTAAAATTATATATTTTATATATATAAATAAATTATATATAAAATAATATATCATAATTGATTATATATTGTTATAGTATAATAAATATATAATATATATAATAATAATTATTTTAAATTTATAGATAGAATTAATATATATAAAATATATTATATATATAAAATAAATTAATATATAATATATATAAATATAATAAAAACAAATATTAAGTTAGAATATATAATATATATAGAAATCTATATAATAAATATAAATAAGATAATATAAAATAATAGAAGATAAAGTATATATAAGATAAAAAATTATATACATTTAAATAAAATACATATCTAATTATATAATAATATATATATATATATATAGATATATATATATATAATATATATATATATATATATATATATAAAATGTTTATATACATATATACTATATACTATAAAGTATGAATGAGAATGATATCTTCACAATACAAGAGATGTATTTGGTCGGTTTCGATTGTATCTTGGGCAGAAATACATACATCAAAGAAATTATAGAGCAAAATATATCAGACGTGAGCTGTTTAATACCTGACGACTGTGACTCCCACTCATTGTTCGTGTAACTGTTGCCGTGACCTTGTGTCGCTGCGGCCTCGCCCTTTTGTGGAATTTGTTACTGAATGAATATTTCCCATGTCCGTACACATACGTAAAACTGCAACAAAACAATGGGAACGTAACAAATGTGGCCACGTGGCCATATACACTATTAAACTTGCAATAATTCACACACTTAAATCAATTAAAGCACATAACTGAATGCTAACAAACTTATAAAAAATAAAATTATAAAAATAGGATGAATAAACTAGTACAAAGAATGTTTAAATTTTCCTCCAAACCCTACAATAGGGCCTGGTGCTATTAGGCGACCACAGCTGCCGTTGAAGTAACAACCGCGTTCAATACCCGTCTATGTATTCAACTTTGAACATAGTCTTTTAAAACATTTTCATTCATCTTACTTTCTTAATTGGGCTGCTACACTTACACCTTGGATGTTTAAATCTGCCCGATGTTGTGTTGACATTAATCACTTTAAATTTAATAAAGCACATAACTGAATGCTAACAAACTTATAAAACTTAAAATCAAATAAGGATGAATAAAAGTAAAAGAATGTAATTACTCCAAACCCTACCTGGTTTTCAAAGGCTGAAGTGTCAATTTTTGTACACTTTTCACC